>NW_021823477.1:674357-974357 GCF_901001165.1 Salmo trutta | reverse complement strand
TTCCCAGTATGAGAGGAGTTGCTAGATTTATTGAATAAACATTTTTCCATAAAGTTAGAGTGACTAGCTGTTGATGTTGAAGGAGCGTCCCGTCCACTAGATTATACGTCACAGTGGCAGAATCACCTGAAAGACGCACATCGCCATCTGCTGACTGGAGTTGGTATTGCAGTTGAGAAAATACTTTCAGACAAAAAGCTAAAAAGCGACTGCCCCTAAAAACCAACGACTCCCTTTGAAAACGGGCGATGTGGCATCAGAAAAATTTATTATAGTGTAAAAATGTACTTCAAGTGTAGATAAATAGAATAACTTTGGTTATACCCACTCAGCACCGTGACGTCCATGGACGTTGAATTATGGGCGATATCAGGTCTGTCTGTTGTGGCCACTATTTCACCCCAAAATAGTCATCCCAAAATGGGCTGTGTATAACTATGTAAATGTCTCTCGGACAAGGTGACTTTTATCAATATACACTCTAAAAAGTAAAGGTTCCTGGAGTATCCTGTAGGGGTTCTTCAAATTGAAACTGTGGGGGAACCCCTAAAAGTTATTTGAAGAACATTTTGTGGGAACCCCTATAAGTTCTTCGAAGAACCTTTGGGTTTCATTTTTTAACTCCCTGTCCACGCTCCCTCCGATAAAAAAATATTTTAATAACAATATTGACAATATTGATTTAAATAATTAATTGTTTATTTAGTGGCACCACAAATGTGAATTAATATTTACAAAACAATTTACCAAACAAAACACATTACAAAATTGCAACATTTCTGCAGACATGTCAGACCATAATAAATAATACATTTACTTTGTATAGTGCTTTTCATGACATTTAAAAACAAATAATAATAATGATGTAAAATAAAAACAACATTGAAAATGAATCATAGGTAAACTAACAATATTGTAGACTAGATGCTAAATACACATTTTTCAGCTTTAGTGTGTATATCATATCCACTTAGTTATGTTAGGAAGTTTTCCATCTTTATGACCATCCCTGGTAACTTCACCCCAACTTCTCTTATCCCCAGAACACAGGAACTTAACAACATAAGTGTTTTTCTGACATTTTGGGGAAATTGAAGGGAAAATAAAAAATCCATCCGTAGCAGATCCCCAAGTCCCATGGGGACGTCCTCGAGGGCCTTGATGTTCTCCCCATCAAAGTTAATTAGTTAGTTAACGAAGCTAACGGGGGGGGGGTAGATGAGGTGAGAAGCAGGACAGATCACCGTCCTTAGTTAGTTAGTTAGTTAGTTAGTTAGTTAGGTAACGAAGCTAACGTTAGCTAGTTCATTATCACAAAAGTGAGAACTGCTCTAGATTGGAAACTTACGTTAATGAGTATAAAGCCATGTTGGCTTTATGGAAATGATATACAATATATGGGAAAGATTATAGTTGAGGAAATAATCCAAACCTAGTTGTGCCTAGTTAGGACATAACGTTAGCTAGCTAGCTAACGGTACTGTACTGTAGCTCATACAACGCCGACGGTCAAACCCGGCTTTCTAATATTTACGTTCATTAACTATAGTAACGTTATGGAAGATATTCACAGAAAACCATCATTGTCTTCGTTATTCATTATTAGTATGTTATATTATTATAATAAATGATTTCGAGACATATTCAGAGCCAAACATCAACCCAACTTAACCTTTTTAACTGTTGTCGCATCCAAACTTGTCACCATCGTTTTCAGTTGTAATTGCGAAGTTCCCGGAAGAAGTCCAGCAACAACGGAGGTTCCTCGATGAACCCACCTTCCAACAAGTTCTTTGAAGAACCTTTTGGGGCTGTTTTTCATTGACCAAGAACCCTACGGTTCTTAGGGGATCTGAGAACAACTCCAGTTGAACCCTTCATTTTTAGAGTGTAGTCGGCTCTATTTACTCTCAGATTCAAACATGATGATTAGTATCAACGATCAAGTCAGCTGCTGCTGCTCCAATACAGTATGAGGTGAGACGGTGAACTGATGTTGAACCGGGCAGTCAGCTGCTGCTGCTCCAATACAGTATGAGGTGAGACGGTGAACTGATGTTGAACCGGGCAGTCAGCTGCTCCTGCTCTAATACAGTATGAGATGAGACAGTGAACTGATGTTGAACCGGGCAGTCAGCTGCTGATGCTCCAATACAGTATGAGGTGAGACGGTGAACTGATGTTGAACCGGACAGTCAGCTGCTGCTGCTCCAATACAGTATGAGGTGAGATGGTGAACTGATGTTGAACTGGGCAGTCAGCTGCTGCTGCTATACAGTATGAGGTGAGAGGGTGAACTGATGTTGAACCGGGCAGTCAGCTGCTGCTGCTCCAATACAGTATGAGGTGAGAAGGTGAACTGATGGTGAACTGGGCAGTCAGCTGCTGCTGCTCCAATACAGTATGAGGTGAGACGGTGAACTGATGTTGAACTGGGCAGTCAGCTGCTGCTGCTCCAATACAGTATGAGGTGAGACGGTGAACTGATGTTGAACTGGGCAGTCAGCTGCTGCTGCTCCAATACAGTATGAGGTGAGACGGTGAACTGATGTTGAACTGGGCAGTCAGCTGCTGCTGCTCCAATACAGTATGAGGTGAGACGGTGAACTGATGTTGAACTGGGCAGTCAGCTGCTGCTGCTCCAATACAGTATGAGGTGAGACGGTGAACTGATGTTGAATCATAATGATTAAGTTCATTAAAATGTGAAATTTGTGAAACGGTAAAAAAATATTATACATCATATTAAATATATTACTCTATTGTTATCATAGAGAAACATCATGGAATATTGTACATTATATTAAATATATTACTGTATTGTTATCATATAGAAACATCATGGAATATTGTACATCATATTAGCATCAACATACATTATTGTTGTTTTATTCAATTTCACATAAATAAGGATATTTCATATTTTCAAGGTCAGAAGTCAGAACCCATCACCTGCTATGTAAAAGAGACTGAAGAATGCACAATGGTCAATGCTAATGCTAAATATTTATGTCCCCTTAGTGGTTCATCACGTCAGCAAAAGGGAACATGTTCCATTTATGTTTATTTAGTGAAAATTGTCCACTGGTATTGGTGTAATTTCTCATCACTTTTGGCTGTATGAAAGTGAATTTCCCCCCAGGCATACATACATGTTCTTTGTTATTACCCGAGCCACTGCCTGTTCACCCGCTATCATTCAGAAGGCGAGATCAGTACAGGTGCATCAAAGCTGGGACCGAAAGACTGAAAAACAGCTTCTATCTCAAGGCCATCAGACTGTTAAACAGCACAGAGAGACTGCAGCCTACATATAGACTTGACATCATTGGCCACTTTAATAAATGGAACACTAGTCACTTTAATAATGTTTACATATCATTTCTCATCTCATATGTATAAACTGTATCTCAGTCTATGCTGCTCTGACATTGTTATTCCATATATTTATATATTCCTAATTCCATTCCTTTACTTAGATTTGTGTGTATTAGGTATTTGTTGTGAAATTGTTAGATATTAATTGTTAGATATTGCTGCACTGTGGGAACTAGAAGGACAAGCATTTCACTACACCTGCAATAACATCTGCTGAACACCTGTATGTGACCAACAACATTTGATTTGATTTATGAAGGTAATCTGTGTCAAATTTACTTTTCCCCTCATTCACCCCATCTCTTTACATTGCTGATGCATAATCAGTGGCCTGACTGCATCCAGACTATGTCAAAGGCCCATCCTGGTAGATTTGAACCTAATGCAAATTGGAATGATCAGATGACAGAAGTCACATTTAGATGCCAAGTGTATGTGAGGCCATAGATGCTACATATCTATTACATTGAGTGTTTTATTTAATATGACTAAATGTATTTCTTTCTTTCTGTGTTGCAGGGGCAGTCAAGAAATGGAACAGCAAGGCCACAGAACATGACATAAGCAGAGCTGTGGGAGACCACCTCAAGCCCCTGGTAGAGCCGGGGGTGGTGTTTACCACTCCACCACACCTTCAGCAGGCTGGAAAAGTGGGATTGATCTGTTTTTCATACTAAGATGGACCAAGAGTCTGTTGATTGGTCAGTCATTGGGTAAATTTGTTTTACAATGTGTTCAAATAAAATCAAGCTTTATTTATACAGACTTGTCAGACATAGATGCAACACAATGGATTCACAGGAAAAAACAATGAAAATAAATATTTAGTACATAAATACAAGGATAAAAAACAGAAGAATGACAACTAATGAGCATTCTAAGGAAATGCCATTGATTAAAATATCAACAATATGATGCTATATTCAACCCAAAATATAACTTGTTTTTTTACGAGGGGCTCTGAAAGACACTATGGGGGTGTCCACTGAAAGTTGACTAGTAACAACAACTGGGACCTAAAAGACACCCACCATGAGACCCACTAAATCTGCCCAAGAAGAGGAAAACAAAAGAAAACCCCACACCAAACTTAAAGACAGGAAGCAAACCAAAAAGGTGGAGCAACTAAAGGTGTTGACTCTCCACATCTATCAAGACAACTGGAGCACTGGGCCAGACACTCTTAAATAGAACCTGGACCAGCTCAGGTGAAACACCTTCCCACTAACGAGATGGACAAGCCAGCACAGGTGTAACACATACTGACTAACGAGGTGACACCAATCAGTGCGTCCTACGTGCTAACGAGCTAGTCGTGCTGACGAGCTAGACGTGCTAAAAACCAAAGCCTGTAGCACCTTCCCCCTTATGACAACAAATATATCCTATATTTTTGTTGGACAAGTTTGCTCACCACCAACAGAAAACAACTTCCATTTCACATTATAATCAACTACAACGCTTCACCTTCTTCAATACTAACATGGTGTCTACTGGCTGTCAACAATTAAAAACAACAAAAAACACGTATTTCTAAATAATAATATTATACAATCATATAATTTTTCTCCTTTTCTTCTATAGAATCCTAAAACTCGCTAGCTTCTAGAACTCTCGTCTTCCTAAAACTCACTAGCTTCTAGAACTCTCGTCCCGTTGGAACGAGCCCAAACAAAAATCAAATCAAATTGTATTAGTCATGTCTGATTTCAAGAGCAAACTCCTGCAATATCTCGATAGGCATGTTGTTGGATCAGGGCCCAGTCCCCAATGTCATGCTCTAGTACATTTGGGTTGGCACATCTAAGAATGATCCCTGATATTCTAAATGCAGGGCAACAATGTCAATATAATTGTACCCAAAAATTGTCAGTTGGTTGCATAAATAATTATGATTACTAAATGTTACATAATTGTAAATATTTAATATCAAACCAAATGTACACCCCTTTGTTAATATGTATTGGCAATAATTAACTTAATGATGAGGCATGGAATAATAAAACATGTATCTTTTGTCAGGCTGGATGTTTGAAATATGAGGTGATTTGAGTCCTGCTTCTTCAGTAGTGGAATAAAGACAATTAGCATTTGAATGTTGTAAAGAAATACTGGAGTGATGTAGGATTGTTAATAAAATTGATTATAGACCAATTTATTATACTGCGTCCATGTGTATAGGCTGCAAGCACGTTGAAATTAAGTTGTTTTCAAGTCATTCACAAAACGACCAGAAAATACATCTTTTCAACTTTCACTTTCAACTACAACCGAACATATATTGGACATCTGGCATAGTCTTATTTTCAACGTCTTTTGAATTACATTTTGCTAAATGGGAATAGCGCAATGTCTAAACAGTTACCGTTGTAACGTGTCCAAATCTATAACCAATATTTAGAAACAGTTTGGGATATACTGAAAACCTAAACATTTTGAAGTGGTGCATTTTGATTCCAGTGGGTCACCAACGTGGTAAGTGTAATACATTTTTTTTGTCACTTTTTATTAAATCTCATAAATAGTAACTCTTCCATTTCAGAGCCTGGATTTTCCCCCTGAGGCTAATATCCATATCATGTTGAAATCAATAGAACAGGGGACAAACGTTTAGGGTTCTACATTGTGACATCATTAAAATACTCCTTCTACAATGTTAAAACATTCTACATTGTGACATCATTAAAATACTCCTTCTACAATGTTTAAACATTCTACATTGTGACATTAATTCATTTATATCATGAAACAACTCCTTCATGTATTTATTTTCTGATGTTTGATCAGAGATATTTTATTACAGTATCTCTTCCCACATTGATCACAGCTATAGGGTTTCTCTCCTGTGTGTCTTCTCTGGTGCACTGTCAGATTGCTAGATTGACCAAAACTCTTCCCACATTGACCACAGCTATAAGGTTTCTCTCCTGTGTGTATTCTCTGGTGTAGAGTCAGTTGGCTAGACTGACCAAAACTCTTCCCACATTGACCACAGCTATAAGGTTTCTCTCCTGTGTGTGTTCTCTGATGTAATGTCAGCTGGCTAGACTGACCAAAACTCTTCCCACATTGACCACAGTGATACGGTTTCTCTCCTGTGTGTGTTCTCTGGTGTACAGTCAGAGAGCCAGATGTAGTAAAACTCTTCCCACATTGATCACAGCTATAAGATTTCTCTCCTGTGTGTGTTCTCTGGTGTAATGTCAGCTGGCTAGACTGACCAAAACTCTTCCCACATTGACCACAGCTATAAGGTTTCTCTCCTGTGTGTATTCTCTGGTGTACAGTCAGAAATCTAGATGTAGTAAAACTCTTCCCACATTGATCACAGCTATAGGGTTTCTCTCCTGTGTGTATTCTCTGGTGCACTGTCAGCTCTCCAGATTGACCAAAACTTTTCCCACATTGACCACAGCTATAAGGTTTTTCTCCTGTGTGTGTTCTCTGGTGTACGGTCAGAGAGCCAGATGTAGTAAAACTCTTCCCACATTGATCACAGCTATAGGATTTCTCTCCTGTGTGTATTCTCTGGTGTACTGTCAGCAAGTCAGATTTAACAAAACTCTTCCCACATTGATCACAGCTATAAGGTTTCTCTCCTGTGTGTCTTCTCTGGTGCACTGTCAGATTGCTAGAGTGACCAAAACTTTTCCCACATTGATCACAGCTATAAGGTTAATCTCCTGTGTGTATTCTCTGGTGTAAAGTCAGCTGGCTTGATGTAGTAAAACTCTTCCCACATTGATCACAGCTATAAGATTTCTCTCCTTTGTGTGTTCTCAGGTGTATTTTAAGTTTTACTGAAGAGTTGAATTTTTTCCCACAGTCAGAGCAGCAATTAGATTTCTTCCCTGTGGGTCTCTGCTGATGTTTCTTGAGGTTTTCAGATCTGGAGAGACGTTTTTCTACCTCTTCAGCTTCATGATGTTGATGAGGCTCCCCAGAGGATCCACTATAGTCACTTCTCTCTCCTGTGTGAATGACAACGTCAGATAGTTAAATGCCCACAACAGCAAAAATCCACTGTTTATTTGAGGTAAGGGTGATGCCCAGAGCGTACCCATGAAGTTGTACAACAATTGACGTCTGTTAAATTTGAAAATCAACACAGTCAAGATAGCAACAATAGTCAGATTTAGTCTTGTTTTCACCATCAATGATTGTAGGCTAGAAATAAGTTATTCATGTTGTTGAAACTCTAAGCAGTGTGCCAGACGACTTTTGGTCTCCAATATAGGCCCCTTTCTGTGTTTGCTAAAATTGCGGCACGGGGGCAAAGCACACACAATTTGGTTGCAGAAACTCCTCCCTGCTAATGAGGAAACCGCTAGTTATGGATGTAGTATATCTGGTAATGAGGAAACCGATAGTTATGGATGTAGTATATCTGGTAATGAGGAAACCACTAGTTATGGACGTAGTGTATCTGGTAATGAGGAAACCACTAGTTATGGATGTAGTATATCTGGTAATGAGGAAACCACTAGTTATGGATGTAGTATATCTGCTAATGAGGAAACCACTAGTTATGGATGTAGTATATCTGCATGGAGCAAACATGGTGAGCAAAGATTTTAGTTTTTCACAATGTATTCTGAATAGTACAGCACAAGATCAGGAGTGCTACTCAAGGAAACTCACATTAAGCTCTGTGTCTATTCACTAATTCACCACCGTGGGGGAAAACTCAGGGGAGTTCTCATAGGCTGACAGCAAAAATAGCCTCCATTTACAGGTTGCTTATAAGTGCAATTCACATTAAATATGGATTATAATTGTAAGGCTCATTTGAATCACCTGCTTAATAAGTTTGTGTTATTGTCGCAAATCAACTGATTTATACTTAAATACTTCAACCAGTAAAATGCTCTTTGGCTAGCTTTAACATCAGCCTGACAATAAGGGTTTGTACACTAAGTTTTTAACCAATTGACCCATAACTTCACCTAACAATAACATAGACCTACTGTAGGACCCATAACTTCATCTAACAATAACAGACCTACTGTAGGACCCATAACTTCACCTAACAACAATATAGACCTACTGTAGGACCCATAACTTCACCTAACAACAACAAAGACCTAAGACTATATATATTTTAATATTTCAGGTGAAACAAGAAAACTAAAATGTCTTTGTCATGACGTTTCATAACCTGATCACCAGATAATTTTGTGAATAATCCCACTAGGCTTCTCTGTAATGAGTTGTCATACTAAATGTCCTGAATAAAGGAAAATAGCTCTGTGTGTTGTACAATAGCCTGTCCATCAAGGAACAGTTCTCTACACATTATGAGCTAAATATCTCTGTGCGCAAACAGAGTAACGAGACCCTACTGTAAATCAAGCAGACAATAACACATTATAAACATCAATTTGTTAGGGATGTTGGATCCAACGTGGAGCACAGCATAACTGTCTTTACCAGAGTAATGAATGAAGAAGCACTTTGGTTGTTGTTGCATGTCGTGATGTTTGTCATGTGACTGTCATTCAGAAAATGATTTCCTGGATCAGCTGATGATAGTTGAACATGTGACTAACTAAACAGCTACAGTATTAAGTATTATGTGTAATTATTTAAATAAAGTTAAGGTGACTCTTGGTTAGAACCATTGGATTTAGCAAACTCTGACATTTTTAGCATTTCTGTGCCCATGAAAATTATTTTCCCAGCGTAATATAAGGAGACACTAAATGTTACGTAGGTAGAGAGCATTTCAGAGATCTGAATACAAAAAAACTGTCCTAACAGGACAATAACCTAAACCACAAGGCCAAATCTACACTGGAGGAGCTTACCAAGATGACATAGAATGTTCCTGATTGACCTAGTTACAGTTTGGACTTAAATCGTCTTGAAAGTCTATGGCAAGACTAGAAAATGGCTTTCTAGCAATGATCAACAACCAACTTGACAGAACATGAAGGATTTTAAAAAGAATAATGAATATTCACATGAAGATCAGTCTCCTATTGGATGACATCCCGACTTCCCATCAAGCCAACTCCTTGAAGGCCTTACTATGACATCACTCACTCCTTCTAGTTTGCAGTTGTCTAAAAAAAACACTATTTTGCTCAAAACATTTATTTGTTTCCCTTTAGTGTGTTTATACTTTACTGTATTTATATATCACTTTTCAACAGGAAAAGTTTTTTTTTAAATCACTGGAGGACGTCATGAACAATTCCGACAGTACAAAAACATATTCAAGTGTAGAATGCCCTTTTAAAAATCACACATTAGTTCAACAACTGCAGAATTTGTGTCCTTGTTTTATAAGATAGTACTCACTGTATTTACTGGTGGTAATTAGATTATTGTCCCTGTTTTATTAGATAGTACTCACTGTATTTACATTTTACATTTTAGTCATTTAGCAGACGCCCTTTTTTTCCTGTGCTGGCCCCCCGTGGGAATCGAACCCACAACCCTGGTGTTGCAAACACCATGCTCTACCAACTGAGCTACTGGTGTTAATCAGATCAATGTCCCTGTTTTATAAGATAGTACTCACTGTATTTACTGGTGTTAATCAGATCAATGTCCCTGTTTTATTAGATAGTACTCGCTGTATTTACGGGTGTTAATCAGTTCTCCAGTCTTCTCTTCTTCGTCCTCCTCTAATGTGACAGTAATCTCCCCCTCTTCATCCTTCATTCCAAAAATCTTCTTTCACTTCATCTTCTAAAAACGGCATCTTCCTCATCCTCTTTCACAGTAACAGTCTCACCATCTACTTGTTTTTGTATTGAAACAGCCTCCTCTTTCGCCAGAGCTTCTTTCTCCATCCAACAGACCTCCTCTTCTTTAGCAGGAGGAGAGTAGCTTGGTGAACTCATGGTCGTGGATAATAGCTAGCTAGCATTAGCGACTAGACTAGTGCTAACTTAACCAGCCAGCTAGCTGACTTACAACGTAAATATTACATTTAATGGGGTAGCTAGCTGTTTTCACATAAGTATGTTTAAATCATAGTGGCAAATAAACCATGAAATCGTATAAAGAACTTGAATGTTCCGACTTTGTCGGCTAGCGAGCTACCGAGGTGGCTGCAGTTGTTGAAGAAGCGTTCCGTCCACTAGATTATACGTCACACTAGAAACATCGCCTGAAAGACACATATCGCCATCTGCTGTCTGGAGGGAGGAAACGCAGTTGAGGAGGGACAACTTTTTTTCTTCTTCATTGAATTATAATATTATAAAGCAGTTTAGGGAAACGTTTTTTCTCTCTCCATTAAATATGAATGTTATATCAACACGTACAAAGAGCAACAAGTGTTGTTTGATTAGTTCCGATTTTTTATGAGAATTTAAAACAAACTTAACGTCTACTTCACATCTGTATTTCTGATTCAGTCAAATAACTAGATATCAAAATAAGCACCTAGTTAGATACCCTTGATAAAGATGAGCAAAAATTACTGTATAGAATAAATAAATAAACTTTACCCACTACTAGGATATTTTAGCCCAAAACCTGGTTACCTCTCTGCTAGGAGGCTGAAACTTGGCCATAAGTGGATCTTCCAGCAAGACACATCAACATCCATGAAGAAATGGTTATTTGGGCACAAAATCAACATTTTCAATGGCTATCTCAGACTTCGGACTTGAACTCCATTGAAAACCTGTGGTTTGAATTGAACAGGGCAGTACATAAGCGCAGACTAAATCAATCAAGGACCTGGAGAGATTCTGTATGTGTTCTCTAATCTCATAAAACATTTCAGTGTCATTATCCTCCCAAGGGGAGAGTGCTGGAGAATTAAAAACATGGGTGGCAATATTTCAGACCCCTACATTTTGAGAATTACATGTTAAACTAAATCTCTTTCTCTGAGCAATTGTATTAGTATAAAATGATATAATTTCCCTTTATTTTGGTGACACAATACATCATGTAGATGTATATAATGAACAGACTAGGTCTACACTGCTCCTACATGGTGTAACAATACATCATGTAGATGTATATAATGAACAGACTAGGTCTATACTGCTCCTACATGGTGTAACAATACATCATGTAGATATATACTACTGTTCAAAAGTTTGGGATCACTTAGAAATGTCCTTGTTTTTTAAAGAAAGCACATTTTTCATCCATTAAAATAATAATACAATTGATCAGAAATACAGTGTAGACATTGTTAAAACCTCTTATGGCTAGGGGGCAGTATTTTCACGGCTGGATAAAAAACGTACCCGATTTAATCTGATTATTAGTCCTGCCCAGAAACTAGAATATGCATATAATTATTAGCTTTGGAGAGAAAACACTCCAAAGTTTCTAAAACTGTTTGAATGGTGTCTGTGAGTATAACAGAACTCCTATGGCAGGCCAAAACCTGAGATGGTTCTGTTCAGGAAGTACCCTCTCTGACCATTTATTTTCTTTCTTTGACATCTCTTCCAAAAACTAGTAACTATCTCTGCTGTTACGTGACAATACCCACGTCTCCAATGGCCTCTCAGAGCCCGGGAAAAGCAGGAATGACGTAATTCAAAGCCCTGGCTGAAACAAAGGAGAGCAAAAGCTAAGTGGTCAGGCGCGTGACACGCCCCGCCCCCGGCTTTTGGTTTTTTCCTCACTATACAGACAGGCAGATTCCCGGTCGGAATATTATCGCTTTTCTACGAGATAAATTGCATAAAAATTGGTTTTAAACAGCGGTTGACATGCTTCGAAGTACGGTAATGGAATATTTAGAATTTCTTTGTCACATTCTGCGTCATGCTCATGACCGAGATTTAGCGTTGGGATAGTGTCTAGAACGCACGAACAAAACGCCGCTGTTTGGATATAACGATGGATTATTTGGGACCAAACCTACATTTGTTATTGAAGTAGAAGTCCTGGGACTGCATTCTGACGAAGAACAAGCAAGGTAAGAACATTTTTCTTATAGGAAATGTGATTTTGGTGGAGGCTGACCTGGGTGGGTGTCTAAATAGCTAGCCCTGTGATGCCGGGCTATGTACTTAGATTATTGCAAAATGTGCTTCATCCGAAAAGCTATTTTAAAATTGGACATATCGAGTGCATAGAGGAGTTCTGTATCTATAATTCTTAAAATAATTGTTATGCTTTTTGTGAACGTTTATCGTGAGTAATTTAGTAAAATCACCAGAAGTGTTCGGTGGGAATGCTAGTTCTGAACGTCACATGCTAATGTAAAAAGCTGGTTTTTGATATAAATATGAACTTGATTGAACAGACATGCATGTATTGTATAACATAATGTCCTAGGTGTGTCATCTGATGAAGATCATAAAAGGTTAGTGCTGCATTTAGCTGTGGTTTGGGTTTATGTGACATGATATGCTAGCTTGAAAAATGGGTGTCTGATTATTTCTGGCTGGGTACTCTGCTGACATAATCTAATGTTTTGCTTTCGCTGTAAAGCCTTTTTGAAATCGGACAGTGTGGTTAGATAAAGGAGAGTCTTGTCTTTAAATAGCTGTAAAATAGTCATATGTTTGAAAAGTGGAAGTTTTCGGCTTTAGAGGAGTTTGTATTTCGCGCCCCGCCCATCATTGGATATTGGAGCAGGTGTTCCGCTAGCGGAACGTGTAGATGTAAGAGGTTTTAATGTTGTAAAAATATATATATATATTTTTTTTTTAACAAATTCACCTTTATCTAACCAGGTGGCCAGTTGAGAACAAGTTCTCATTTACATCTGCGACCTGGCCAAGATAAAGCAAAGCAGTGCGACACAAACAACAACTTGTTCTTTAACAAAGCTTTTGTAAACAGTGTTGTTGCATAACAATCAGGCAGTAGAACAACAATAATCATCACCCTCTTGACCAATCTTCCCTCCCCTTAACATTGGGTTTGATTCAGACCCTGCCAGTGAACCAGGTGGATATTGGGTTGATTCAGACCCTGTCAGTGTACCAGGTGGACATTGGGTTGATTCAGACCCTGTCAGTGTACCAGGTGGACATTGGGTTTGATTCAGACCCTGCCAGTGTACCAGATGGACATTGGGTTGATTCAGACCCTGTCAGTGTACCAGGTGGACATTGGGTTGGATTCAGACCCTGTCAGTGTACCAGGTGGACATTGGGTTTGATTCAGACCCTGTCAGTGTGCCAGGTGGACATTGGGTTTGATTCAGACCCTGCCAGCATGGCCAGAAATGTATTCCAAGGTCAGTAACTTATAACCACAGAACCACCCCAGACCTTTCATGCATCACTAAAAACACCTAAGTATTAGATTTACTGCCATGGTCTAGTATGTCACTGCATCAGACACCAGTCACAATGCTGGCTGAGGTACGAGTAAAACATGACATATTATTTCCTAACCATTCACAATGCTGGCTGAGGTACGAGTAAAACATGAAATATTATTTCCTAATTGTAAAAAAATCCCCACTCCTTAATCAACTAGTCTCCCACTGTTTAACCAGAATAACAGGAGTTGTGTCCTTCAAACTGTTAGTCCATAATCATATTCAGCTACTTAGATGTTATGTATTGTCATGTTATGCTCACTATAAGAAGTCCTGAATGTATTGAAATGCCTGGAGGGGATGTGTTAATTCATAACCCATCATGTATACCTGTTAATTCATATCCCATCATTTATACCTGTTAGTTCATAACCCATCATTTATACCTGTTAATTCATAACCCATCATTTATACCTGTTAATTCATAACCCGTCATTTATACCTGTTAATTCATAACCCGTCATTTATACCTGTTAATTCATAACCCGTCATTTATACCTGTTAATTCATAACCCATCATGTATACCTGTTAATTCATAACCCATCATTTATACCTGTTAATTCATAACCCATCATTTATACCTGTTAGTTCATAACCCATCATTTATACCTGTTAATTCATAACCCATCATTTATACCTGTTAATTCATAACCCATCATTTATACCTGTTAATTCATAACCCATCATTTATACCTGTTAGTTCATAACCCATCATTTATACCTGTTAGTTCATAACCCATCATTTATACCTGTTAGTTCATAACCCATCATTTATACCTGTTAATTCATAACCCATCATTTATACCTGTTAATTCATAACCCATCATTTATACCTGTTAATTCATAACCCATCATTTATACCTGTTAATTCATAACCCATCATTTATACCTGTTAGTTCATAACCCACCATTTATACCTGTTAATTCATAACCCATCATTTATACCTGTTAATTTATAACCCATCATTTATACCTGTTAATTCATAACCCATCATTTATACCTTTTGCTTGAAAGGGGCGGAGCTCCCTGACCTTACTTGGCAGGAACTAATGGGGATCCATAATAAACCCCAGGAAGAGCAGCTGCTAACTTGGCAGGAACTAATGGGGATTCATAATAAACCCCAGGAAGAGTAGCTGCTGCCTTGGCAGGAACTAATGGGGATCCATAATAAACCCCAGGAAGAGTAGCTGCTGCCTTGACAGGAACTAATGGGGATCCATAATAAACCCCAGGAAGAGTAGCTGCTGCCTTGGCAGGAACTAATGGGGATCCATAATAAACCCCAGGAAGAGTAGCTGCTGCCTTGGCAGGAACTAATGGGGATCCATAATAAACCCCAGGAAGAGTAGCTGCTGCCTTGGCAGGAACTAATGGGGATCCATAATAAATACAAATACTTTATCAATATATTTGTGTCTCTTTACTCTTGGATTCTAAAATGCTAATTAACATCAAAGTAGACGACATGCAAGACTACAAATCCCTGCAAGCTCCTGCATGTCATCTCTAGCCAACACCTTTCACAGAACAGTTCACTGAATTGTCCATTGAAATAAATGTTGACAATTTAATCATTGCTACATTAAGGCCTGATTGTTGGAGTGCTGCAGAGATGGTTGTCCTTCTGGAAGGTTCTCCCATCTCCACAGAGGAACTCTGGAGCTCTGTCAGAGTGAACATCGGGTTCTTGTTCACCTCCCTGACCAAGGCCCTTCTCCCACGATTTCTCAGTTTGGCCAGGCGGCCAGCTCTAGGAAGAGTCTTGGTGGTTCCAAACTTCTTCCATTTATGAATGATGGAGGCATCTTTGTTCTTGGGGACCTTCAATGCTGAATACATTTTTTGGTACGCTTCACAAGATCTGTGCCTTGACACAATCCTGTCTCAGAGCTCTATGGACAATTCCTTTGGACCTCATGGCTTGGTTTTTGCTCTGACATGCACTGTCAACTGTGGGACCTTACATAGACAGATGTGTGCCTTTCAAATCATGTCCAATCAATTACATTTACCACAACTAGACTCCAATCAAGTTGTAAAAACATCTCAAGGATGCATCATCTCAAGGATGATCAATGGAATCAGGATGCATCTGAGCTCAATTTCGAGTCTCATAGCAATAGGACTGAATACCTAAGTAAATACATTTGCAAAAATCTCTAAAAACCTGTTTTCACTTTGTTATTATGGGGTATTGTGATGTCATTATGGGGTATTGTGATGTCATTATGGGCTATTGTGATGTCATTATGGGCTATTGTGTGTAGATTGATGAGGGGGAAAAAATATTACATTTTAGAATAAGGCTGTAACGTATCAAAATGTGGAAAATGTGAAGGGGTCTGAATAATTTACTTTTCTACCGCAGTTTTGTACATGATCAAATCAAATGAAACTTTATACACTGTCATGTGATATGTGATATAGAAAAGTCCAATCATAGGAGAGTACATGGGAGGCACTATACTGTGTGTCTGCATGTGTCTATCTGGTCAAAACCACTGATACAGGAGCCCCTCCACCCTCTGGTGGGATGGATCATGTCTACAGAGAAACCTAGATTCAAATACTTAGATTTGTGTGTATTGGGTATATGTTGTGATATTGTTAGATATTAATTGTTAGATATTACTGCACTGTCAGAGCTAGAAACACAAGCATTTCACTACACCCGCAATAACATCTGCTAAACACGTGTATGTGATTTTGATTTGAAATAAACATCCTATTTATCAAAGGTGCTTTTGGCTGGAGTTAAAATGACTCCAAAGGATTTGAATTTGTTAAAAGTCCATATTGATACAGAAACACTAAACCATGATATAGATTTATTAAGAACCAGGTGATTGACAAAGTCATGAAAAATTGGAAGAATTGAATAAACCACATTTTGGCTATGATAAAAGATATGCCTCTGGGGTCAAAATGATCCATTTCAGAAGTATGGTTCAATGCAAATATGTAGTGGGTGTAAAGTTTGTTTTAAATTCTCACTCATTAAACACGAATCAATCAACACATGCTTCTCTTTGAACGACTTAATATAATATTTAACTTTTATGAAATAAATGAAAAATAAACGTTTGGTTCCTCAACTGCGTTGCCCCCTCCAGTCAGCAGATGGCGATGTGCGTCTTTTAGGTTCAGGCGATGCTGCCAGTGTGACGTATAATCTAGTGGACGGGACGCTCCTTCAACAACAACAGCTAGTCAGACACCTCGGTAGCTTTCTAGCAAACATAGCTACAACATTCGCGCTCTTTACACTGTTTTGGTGTATATTAGTCGCTGTGTATTAAACACACTTCTGTCGTATGTACTTGTTGGCCCATTTAATTATATATTTACGTTGTTTGTCAGCTAGCTGGTTTGCTAAGTTAGCTTAGAACTAGGCTAGTCGCTAATGCTAGCTAGCTAACATCCCCGACCATGAGTTCACTAAGCTACTTTCCTCCTGTTAAAGAAGAGGAGGTCTGCTGGACGGAGAAAGAAGCTCTTGTGAAAGAGGAAGAGAAAGATGTTACAATACAAAAACAAGAAGTAGAGGGTGAGGTTATTACAGTGAAAGAAGAAGAGAAAGACGTTACAGTGAAAGAAGAGGAAGACGCGTTCAGAGTGAAAGAGGAGGAGGATGTTACAGTGAAAGAAGAGGACGATGCGTTCAGAGTGAAAGAGGAGGAGGAGGATGTTACAGTAAAAGAAGAGAAGGATGCAGTTTTTGGAGTGAAAGAGGAGGAAGGGGAGATGACTGTCACATTGGAGGAAGAAGAGGAGGTTGGAGATCTGTTTAACACCAGTAAGTACCGTCTCTGCAGTCGTTGAACCAATTTGCAGTAAAGGGGTTCTACACTTTAATGTTGTTCTGTAGGAATGGCTGAAGCTACACTGTAACGTGTAGAACATCAAGAGTGGACCATCAACAACACGTTAACAATTGATCAAATGCATCCAATGACAATGCCTGAAATACTGTAGTCCTCAATATCTCCTATTAGATTAGCCCAATATGTTCTCTTAAAGGGGCAATCAGCAGTTGTTACATCCATTTTGGGACTTATACATTAATGATATGTACCCATCTGTTTCTTTAAGAATTCACTTTTAAATGCCTCATGAGCTTAGTTCAACTGTTGTACCCCATCAGATCCCAAAATATAAGCTTTTTTTTACTCCAATGTTTGTCAGTAAATATAAACAAACACTGTATATCCTCAAAACATGGTTAAAACTATAATGTTGATATCATGGATGGTTACATTTCTCCAGCCCCATCCCTCAGCTTTTTACCGAAACGGGCAGGGAGTACGCTTTGTTATTGTTTCTACTGCTGATTGCTGCCCCGTTACTCCTCAAGGTCCAAGGACTGTATGTTATTTTCAGAGGTAGACTGGCTCTGGCAGCTAAAATAGTCAAATATTCCATCTAAATGTGAATCGATTCTCAATTGCGATACGTTTCTAGAAACATAAATTGCTGTACTTTCATATCAATTCAGAATAATTTCACACAATACTTAAATATCACATCAAAATAATTTCAAATAATACTTTCATATTACATCAAAATAGGTAACCAGTCGCGATGCCTACATCCATAACTAGTGGTTTCCTCATTAGCAGATATACTACATCCATAACTAGTGGTTTCCTCATTACCAGATATACTACATCCATAACTAGTGGTTTCCTCAATACCAGTTTTACTACATCCATAACTAGTGGTTTCCTCATTACCAGATATACTACATCCATAACTAGTGGTTTCCTCATTACCAGATATACTACATCCATAACTAGTGGTTCCCTCATTACCAGATATACTACATCCATAACTAGTGGTTTCCTCATTAGCAGGGAGGAGTTTCTGCAACCAATTCAGTAGGCAAGTCAGTTAAGAACAAATTCTTCATTTCAATGATGGCCTAGCAACGGTGTTCAGGGGCAGAATGACAGATTTTTACCTTGTCGGCTCGGGGATTCAATCTTCCAAACTTCCGGTTACTAGTCCAACGCTCTAACCACTAGGCTACCTGCCGCCCCTGGATCAGCCTCATTAGCAGGGAGGAGTTTCTGCAATGAAATTGTGTGCGCATCGCCCTCGCACCGCAATTTTAGCAAATACAGAAAGGGGCCTATATTGGAGACCAATAGTTGTCTGGCACACTGCTTAGAATTTCAACAACTTTAATAACTTATTTGTAGTTACCACTAATGGGTATCTCTGGGCATCAACTTTTACCTCAAATAAACAGTGGATTTCTGCTGTTGTTGGCCTTTAATCATCTGTCTGACTTTGTGATTCACACAGGAGAGAGACGGGACTATCGTGGATCCTCTGGGGATCCTCAACAACATCATGATGCTGACGAGGCAGAGAAGAGTCTCTCCAGATCAGAACTCCTCAAGAAACACCAGCATAGAGCCACAGGGAAGAAATCTCACTGCTGCTCTGACTGTGGGAAGAGATTCAGCTCTTCAGTAGACCTTCAAATACATAACATAATTCACACAGGAGAGAAATCTTTTGGCTGTGATCACTGTGGGAAGAGTTTTACTCAGCTAAGCAGCCTGATAGTACACCAGCGGACACACACAGGAGAGAAAGCTTTTAACTGTGATCAATGTGGGAAGAGTTTTATTCGGCTACAAACCCTGAAATCACATCAGAGAATACACACAGGAGAAAAACCATATAGCTGTAATCAATGTGGGAAGAGTTTTACTCAGCTAAACACCCTGATAGTACACCAGCGGACACACACAGGAGAGAAAGCTTTTAACTGTGATCAATGTGGCAAGAGTTTTGCTACATCTAGCCAGCTGACTTTACACCAGAGAACACACACAGGAGAGAAACCTTATAACTGTAGTCAATGTGGGAAGAGTTTTACTACATCTAGCCAGCTGACTTTACACCAGAGAACACACACAGGAGAGAAATCTCATAGCTGTCATCAATGTGGGAAGAGTTTTGGTACATCCGGATGTCTGACAACACACCAGAGAACACACACAGGAGAGAAACCTTATAACTGTAGTCAATGTGGGAAGAGTTTTACTACATCTAGCCAGCTGACTTTACACCAGAGAACACACACAGGAGAGAAACCTTACAGCTGTGATCAATGTGGGAAGAGTTGTGCTTCATCTAGCAGTCTGACAGTACACCAGAGAACACACACAGGAGAGAAACCTTATAGCTGTAATCAATGTGGGAAGAGTTTTGCTTCATCTAGCGGTCTGACAGTACACCAGAGAACACACACAGGAGTGAGACCTTATAGCTGTGATCAATGTGGGAAGAGTTTTATTCAATCTGGCAATCTGACAGTACACCAGAGAACACACACAGGAGAGAAACCTCTTAGCTGTGACCAGAGATAATCTGATAAAAGATCTCTGATCAAATATTAGACAATACATACATGAAGGAGTTGTTTCATGATATCAATGAAATGTCACAATATAGAATGTTTTAACATTGTAGTAGGAGTAATTTAATGATTTTAATGATAATATTGCAGGTGTTTCCTCTTGAAAACAGATGGCACGTTTTTCCATATTGGAGATGAGTTTTGTTTGGGCCAAAGAGACGAGAGTTCTAGAAGCTAGTGAGTTTTAGGAAGACGAGAGTTCTAGAATTGTGGGGGAAAAATAAGGTATTTTTTCTTGTTTTTAATTGTTGACATCCAGTAGACACCATGTTTATATTGGTGAAGGTGAAGCATTGTAGTTGATTATAATGTGAAATGGAAGTTGTTTTCTGTTGGTGGTAAGCATTCTCTTAAGGGGGAAGGTATTACATTCTTTGGTTTTTCCATTCATGTTTTGAGGTTTGGATTTTAGCACGTCTAGCTCGTTAGCGCGTCTAGCTCGTTAGCTCATTAGCACGTCGTCTAGCTCGTTAGCACGTCGTCTAGCTCGTTAGCACGTCGTCTAGCTCGTTAGCACGTCGTCTAGCTCGTTAGCCCGTCTAGCTCGTTAGCACGTCTAGCCCGTTAGCCCGTCTAGCTCGTTAGCACGTAGGACGCACTGATTGGTGTCACCTCGTTAGTCAGTATGTGTTACACCTGTGCTGGCTTGTCCATCTCGTTAGTGGGAAGGTGTTTCACCTGAGCTGGTCCGGTTTTTAGTTGTGGTTGTTGTCAGTGACTCTTTGTTAGTTCCCTCTTCTATGTAAGGGCCATTTCTGGTTTTCTTGTTTTCTTGATGGGGAAGGTAGCAACAAACAAGCTTATATTATGGGTTGGATATTGCATCCTATTGTTAATATTTTAATCAAGCATTTGCTTAGGGTGTTCATTAGTCTTTCAGTTGTTAGTCTTCTGTTTGTTGTGATTTTCATTAGAATGCTCAGTAGTCTTTAAGTTATTGTGTTTTATCCTCTTGTGTTTGAGTACTAAATATTTTCATAGTTTTTTTCTGTGAAGCCATTGTGTTGCATCCATGTCTGAAATGTGCTGTATAAATAAAGCTTGATTTGAACATATTGTAAAACAAATGAACCCAATGACTGACCAACACTCTTGCATAACCAATGAACAAATGTGTGCAAAAGCAACACATATCTAGGTCCATCTGGTAAACACCACCCCCGGCTCTACCAGGGGCTTGAGGTGTTCTCCCACAGCTCTGCTTATGTCATGTTCTGTGGCCTTGCTGTTCCATTTATTGACTGCCCCTGCAACACAGAAACACATTTAGTCATATTATATAAAACACTCAAAGTAATGGATATGGAGCATCTATGGCCTCAGTTACACCTGGCACTTAAATGTGACTAATGTCATCCGATCACTCCAAGCTGCATTAGGTTCAGATCTACCAGGATGGGCCATTGACATCGTCTGGATGCAGCCAGGCCACCAAACATGCATAAGCAATGTAAAGAGATGGGGTGAATGACTGGGGAAAAGTACATTTTACACAAATGACCTTCATAATATCAAAGAACAAATGTGTGTGTCTGAGGGGAAATTAACTTTCATACAGCCAAAAGGGGTGAGAAATTACACCAATATCAGTGGACAATTTGCACTAATGTAAATAAACATAGATGGAACATATTCCCTTTTGCTGACGTGATGAACCACTAAGGGGACATAAATATTTACCATCTAAACCATGTGTGACCTCTCACCTCTCTGGCTGTAGAAGTGTTCTTCCTAACCAGTCCCTCAACAGCTCTCTGACTGAGCTCCATCCTCACTGGGTCTTCAGAGGAGAGGAAGGCTGAGGAGGGATGGAAGGATGAATGGATCTGTCAGTCAATAAAATGTAGAGCTGCTGTCTTTGCTGTCTGACAAAATCACAATTTTAGTAGTTCATTAAAGTAAATAAGGCTTTATGACTGCTGAATACCATCTATAAATCACTTAGATCATGTATTTTCAGGTAGAGATACATCCTTGGGACGTCCCTAGCCCATTGAAGTTGACATTTAAAATGGTTAAGGTAGGGGTTAAGGTTAGGGTTTAGGATAGAGATGTCCCAAGGATCCCAGATAGCATTGACCATTGTGCATTCTTCTGTCTCTTTTACATAGCAGGTGATGGGTTCTGTCTTCTGAACTTGAAAATATTAAATATCCTTATTATGTGAAATTGAATGAAACAATAATGTATGTTGATGCTAATATGATGTACAATATTCCATGATGTTTCTATATGATAACAATACAGTAATATATTTAATATGATGTAGAATATTCCATGATGTTTCTATATGATAACAATAGAGTAATATATTTAATATGATGTACAATATTCCATGATGTTTCTATATTATAACAATACAGTAATATATTAATATGATGTACAATATTCCATGATGTTTCTATATGATAACAATACAGTAATATATTTAATATGATGTACAATATTCCATGATGTTTCTATATGATAACAATACAGTAATATATTTAATATAATGTACAATATTCCATCATGTTTCTATATGATAACAATACAGTAATATATTAATATGATGTACAATATTCCATGATGTTTCTATATGATAACAATACAGTAATATATTTAATATGATGTACAATATTCCATGATGTTTCTATATGATAACAATAGAGTAATATATTTAATATGATGTACAATATTCCATGATGTTTCTATCTGATAACAATAGAGTAATATATTTAATATGATGTACAATATTCCATGATGTTTCTATATGATAACAATAGAGTAATATATTTAATATGATGTACAATATTCCATGATGTTTCTATATGATAACAATAGAGTAATATATTTAATATGATGTACAATATTCCATGATGTTTCTATATGATAACAATAGAGTAATATATTTAATATGATGTACAATATTCCATGATGTTTCTATATGATAACAATAGAGCAATATATTTCATATGATGTACAATATTCCATGATGTTTCTATATGATAACAATAGAGTAATATATTTAATATGACATATACAATTTTTTAAACAGTTTCACAAATTAATTTTTAATTAACTTAATCATTATGATTCAACATCAGTTCACCGTCTCACCTCATACTGTATTGGAGCAGCAGCAGCTGACTGCCCGGTTCAACATCAGTTCACCGTCTCACCTCATACTGTATTGGAGCAGCAGCAGCTGACTGCCCGGTTCAACATCAGTTCACCGTCTCACCTCATACTGTATTGGAGCAGCAGCAGCTGACTGCCCTGTTCAACATCAGTTCACCGTCTCACCTCATACTGTATTGGAGCAGCAGCAGCTGACTGCCCGGTTCAACATCAGTTCACCGTCTCACCTCATACTGTATTGGAGCAGCAGCAGCTGACTGCCCGGTTCAACATCAGTTCACCGTCTCACCTCATACTGTATTGGAGCAGCAGCAGCTGACTTGATCGTTGATACTAATCATCATGTTTGAATCTGAGAGTAAATAGAGCCGACTACACTCTAAAAATGAAGGGTTCAACTGGAGTTGTTCTCAGATCCCCTAAGAACCGTAGGGTTCTTGGTCAATGAAAAACAGCCCCAAAAGGTTCTTCAAAGAACTTGTTAGAAGGTGGGTTCATCGAGGAACCTCCGTTGTTGCTGGACTTCTTCCGGGAACTTCGCAATTACAACTGAAAACGATGGTGACAAGTTTGGATGCGACAACAGTTAAAAAGGTTAAGTTGGGTTGATGTTTGGCTCTGAATATGTCTCGAAATAATTTATAATAATAATATAACATACTAATAATGAATAACGAAGACAATGATGGTTTTCTGTGAATATCTTCCATAACGTTACTATAGTTAATGAACGTAAATATTAGAAAGCCGGGTTTGACCGTCGGCGTTGTATGAGTTACAGTACAGTACCGTTAGCTAGCTAGCTAACGTTATGTCCTAACTAGGCACAACTAGGTTTGGATTATTTCCTCAACTATATTCTTTCCCATATATTGTATATCGTTTCCATAAAGCCAACATGGCTTTACACTCATTAACGTAAGTTTCCAATCTAGAGCAGTTCTCACTTTTGTGATAATGAACTAGCTAACGTTAGCTTTGTTAACTAACTAACTAACTAACTAACTAAGGACGGTTACCTGTCCAGACGAGATGTTACGCCCCTGAAAAAGGGGAGAAATAATCACGAGAGTATTGTTTCCTCAATGACCTTTAGTGCAATGAGTTAAAACCCGTGATTTCCCCCGAACTTGGGTGGAGACCAGAGCAATCGATCTCAGGCTCATAGATTTAGAGCATTTAGTAGATCACAGATTAACACTTTTCCCCTTCAATTTGGCACCACAAAATAAAGTAACTAATATAACGTTTACACATTCCTTTTACAATTTTTACCCTTTGTAAGCTTGACGGATTTTAACTTTTTAACACAATTATATGAATGTTATCCATCTCTATCAACTAATACAGAATGCATGATATTTTTAACCTTAGATGTTTTAAGATCCTCACATACTATGAACTTACTAATACTTTTTAATGTATAACAGGCTAAGAGTATTTCCTTTAACCTGTCACAGTTACAACAAACTGAATCGTCAATGGAGGTCTTCCTCTTTATATAGCCTGCTACAGCATGCAATACTATTAACTCACAAGGGGGCATAACGTTATATGGACAATACTGTCCCATTTTGGAAACGTTACATGTACAATACTATCCCATTTATGAAACGTGACATGTACAATACTATCCCATTTTGGAAACATTACATGTACAATACTGTCCCATTTTGGAAACGTTACATGTACAATACTGTCCCATTTTGGAAACATTGCATGTCCACCCCCTTGTGGAGGGAAATTAATATCTTAGATGGTAGCTGTAGATGGGATTCAAATGCATAATGGTATTAATACAGTGTCTAGACTACCTCTTTTGTATAAATGCCCTTCAGAATCCAAACACAGTATTGACACAATGCAATTGGGATCAAGAAGAAGGTACTGATATGTTGTAGGACAGCTGCATTTGAAGTGTACATTTAACCTACATAGCAGTCAATACAAACTGAAATCTATTAGCATACAAATGTGTGCAAATTATCTTCTCAGAAATGAATAAAGTCCATGGAATGGATATAGACAACAAGAGAATAAGGACTAGCAGAGGTAGAGAGGCGAGGCAGGGGTGAGGACATCATCCTGCTATTTTGGCAGTCCAGATCTCTGAGAGGAACTACAGATCTCTGTGAGGAACTATAGATCTCTAGGAGGAACTATAGATCTCCAGGAGGAACTATAGATCTCTGAGAGGAACTACAGATCTCTAGGAGGAACTATAGATCTCTAGGAGGAACTATAGATCTCTAGGAGGAACTATAGATCTCTAGGAGGGACTATAGATCTCTGTGAGGAACTACAGATCTCTAGGAGGAACTATAGATCTCTAGGAGGAACTATAGATCTCTGTGAGGAACTATAGATCTCGAGGAGGAACTATAGATCTCTGTGAGGAACTATAGATCTATCTCTATGAGGAACTATAGATCTATCTCTATGAGGAACTATAGATCTATCTCTATGAGGAACTATAGATCTATCTCTATGAGGAACTATAGATCTATCTCTATGAGGAACTATAGATCTATCTCTATGAGGAACTATAGATCTATCTCTATGAGGAACTATAGATCTATCTCTATGAGGAACTATAGATCTATCGCTATGAGGAACTATAGATCTATCTCTATGAGGAACTATAGATCTATCTCTATGAGGAACTATAGATCTATCTCTAGGAGGAACTATAGATCTTTCTCTATGAGGAACTATAGATCTATCTCTATGAGGAACTATAGATCTCTATGAGGAACTATAGATCTCTATGAGGAACTATAGATCTCTGTGAAGAACCACAGATCTCTGTTACTATCCAAACATCAGATTAAGACACAGTCACACAACTCTCATATCACAGTCACACAACTCTCATATCACAGTCACACAACTCTCATATCACAGTCACACAATGCTATTCATAAACATACCTAATCAATTAGTTGTTTTTCAACAATATTTTAACCTGCAGGAATATTTTCTAATTTGTATCTCATAGTTAGTTCCTAGGATAATGAATCAAATACATTTACATCTTTCAATACTTCTAAAATGGGGTCCAGGTTTAAAACAATTACAGGTGCACCTTACTATCTTATACTATATCATAAATGGTCTTAACTAGTAAACACAGATTCTAGTTTTCATCCAGTTCATACAGATAGCTGACTCAGCCTCAGATTCTACTGACTGGGCCCTGTTTACACCTCCACACAGGAATACACACTCAGAGCCTACAAGGATTTTCTAAAAACTCCACTTTGCGTCTTTCGCTCACCTCTTCCTTTTTAAACTACGTTGGAGATGTGGTATCCACTCGGCTCACTGCCTCTCAGATCAAAGGTGGGTCCATCTGCTCCGTTCCCGAAGTGTGGTCTCCCTGAGATCCCAAGTTAGAGGGATCCCTGGTGCACCATTTACCCAGGTCACCAGGAGCGGTCACCAAGTCAAGATTCACATCCCCAAATGTGGTTGTTAATTTCTTTAATATCAAATGAGACAAACTTATCACACAAGTCAGAGTTATACTTAAACTAAATCTTTATTCATTTAATAATAAGGGAGCAGGTCAATACAACACACACATATAAAGTGAATCAATTGAGTGTTCTACGATAATGATGGCTGGTCGACGAATCACCCCCAGATGATTCGTTGAGAGATGAATCAACCCCAGATGATTCGTTGAGAGATGAATCACCCCCAGATGATTCATTGAGAGATGAATCACCCCCAGATGATTCGTTGAGAGCCACGAGACAAAAGTACAAAGGTATTTTACAGCCAAGATACACCCCTTTCAACCTACATGACCAACAACAGATGTATAGAACGGGTCACAAGGTTAAGATTTGTATGAAAGATACTTATAATTCTCAGCAGACAGTATCTGCTGTAAAAACAGTACTCTTTGTGTAGAGACCAGGGTCTGGCCCTGGGGTCATCTCTCCCTGGTACCATATAGAACAGAAACATTAACTCATGCTCTGGAATGCAGTCTCTTTAGGTTTTATCACCCAAAAGACATTGTAAATCTCCTGTCAGTGTTTTCTCCCAGAGGCCCATCCTCAGTAGAACACACAGACACAATAGTTCTAAGAACCTTCTATTCTGTTGCATAAAACAACCATTTGATGCAATAAAAGTATTATAACATAATCTTGCAGTTTTGCTCTCAGTGTCCACTGGAAGTTGACTAGTTACAACAACTGGGACATAAAAGACACCCACCATGAGACCCACTATATCTGCCCAAGAAGAGGCAAACAAAAGAAAATCCCACACCAAACTTAAAGACAGGAAGCAAACCAAAAAGGTGGAGCAACTAAAGGTGTTGACTCTCCACATGTATCAAGACAACTGGAGCACTGGGCCAGACACTCTTAAATAGAACCTGGACCAGCTCAGGTGAAACACCTTCCCACTAACGAGATGGACAAGCCAGCACAGGTGTAACACATACTGACTAACGAGGTGACACCAATCAGTGCGTCCTACGTGCTAACGAGCTAGACGTGCTAACGCGCTAGACGTGCTAACGAGCTAGACGTGCTAACGAGCTAGACGTGCTAGACGGGCTAACGAGCTAGACGTGCTAACGAGCTAAACGGAAAAACCAAAGACTAACACCTTAAAAGTTTGCTTACCACCAACAGAAAACAACTTCAATTTCACATTATAATCAACTACAATGCTTCACCTTCTACAATATAAACATGGTGTCTACTGGCTGTCAACAATAAAAAAAAACAAGAAAAAAACCTTGTCTTCCTAAAACTCACTAGCTTCTGGAACAAATTTTTTATATTTTTTCCCCCACTAGCTTCTAGAACTCTGGTCCCCTTGGAATGAAAAATACGGAAAAGAATAAGAGATAAAACTCATCTCCAATACGGAAAACCAGTCAAAATAAATTGTGATCAATGGCAACGCACTGGCTAAACACAAAACTTTTTAACTGCCCAAAATCAGCAACCAAGTTGTCCTTACTACGGACATGTCTGATTTCGAGCTTCTCTCTCTTCTCAGGGTTCACTAGATAGGCATGTTGTTGGATCGGGGCCCAGTCCCCAATGTCATGCTCTAGTACATTTGGGTTGGCACATCTGAGAATGAACCCTGATATTCTAAAAGCAGGGCAACAATGTCAATATAATTGTACCAAAAATTGTCAGTTGGTTGCATAAATAAATATTTGGTTGCATAGTCCTTTTTTCAAAGTATTTTCAATTACATTTTTCTAGGTGGGATAGCCCCAATGTCAAAACACAGTTTTAACATGTACAAATCAATAACCAATATGCAGAAACAGTTTGTGATAAATTGAAAACCTAAACATAACATGTGCTATATACACAAACATCTGCCACATTAATCATATTACTTTTTAAGCACAAGCACCAAAAACGCAGTTGTTTTGACAAGTAGCAATAAATCACTGATATCGATTAGGGGTGAAATCAGGTTGTACGTGATGTTGAAACTAACACAACTAAAAAAACACATGGAAATGGGAGATATATTTTACCTCACTGGTTAGAGGACAACCTGCCGAAGACAGTCAGCTACATTTTGGAGTGATGCATTTAAATTTAGGGGTCGCTAAACAAAGGAACGCAACACTTATTTGTCATAACTCATCGATATCATGTTGAAATCAATTGTGCCGAGAGGAGGGAGATGAGGTTGCAAGTCCTGTTAAAACTAACAGCTCAAAAACCACACGGAATCTGGGAAGAATGTGTACATCACTTGTTAGTGGACAACATGTAGAAAACAGCCAGATACATTTTGAAGTGGTGCAATTTTATTCCAGTGGGTCACCAACATGGTAAGTGTAACACAACTCTTTTTTTGTTAGTCACTTTTTGTTAAATCACATAAATAGTACTCTTCCATTTCAGAGCCTGGATTTTCCCCCTGAGGCTAATATCCATATCATGTTGAAATCAATAGAACAGGGGACAAACGTTTAGGTTTCTACATTGTGACATCATTAAAATACTCCTACTACAATGTTAAAACATTCTACATTGTGACATTAATTCATTGATATCATGAAACAACTCCTTCATGTATTTTCTGATGTTTAATCAGAAGTCTTTTATCAGATTATCTCTGGTCACAGCTATAAGATTTCTCTCCTGTGTGTATTCTCTTCTGTACTGTCAGACCGCTAGATGAAACAAAACTCTTCCCACATTGATTACAGCTAAAAGGTTTCTCTCCTGTGTGTGTTCGTCGGTGTATAGTCAGATAGCTAGATTGACTAAAACTCTTCCCACATTGATCACAGATATAAGGTTTCTCTCCTGTGTGCGTTCTCTGGTGCATTGTCAGATAGCTAGATTGACTAAAACTCTTCCCACATTGACCACAGATAGAAGGTTTCTCTCCTGTGTGCATTCTCTGGTGCTTTGTCAGATAGCTAGATTGACTAAAACTCTTCCCACATTGACCACAGATATAAGGTTTCTCTCCTTTGTGCGTTCTCTGGTGCATTGTCAGATAGCTAGATTGACTAAAACTATTCCCACATTGATCACAGATATAAGGTTTCTCTCCTGTGTGTATTCTCTGGTGTGAAGTCAGAGAGCCAGATGTAGTAAAACTCTTCCCACATTGATTACAGCTAAATGGTTTCTCTCCTGTGTGTGTTCGTCGGTGTATAGTCAGATAGCAAGATGTAGTAAAACTCTTCCCACATTGATCACAGCTATAAGATTTCTCTCCTGTGTGTCTTCTCTGGTGTAGTGTCAGAGTTCTAGTTGCAGCAAAATTCTTCCCACATTGACCACAGCTATAAGGTTTATCTCCTGTGTGTATTCTCTGGTGCACTGTCAGCTCTCCAGATCGACCAAAACTCTTCCCACATTGATCACAGCTATACAATTTCTCTCCTGTGTGTGTTCTCTGGTGTGATACCAGATGGCCAGATTGACCAAAACTTTTCCCACATTGACCACAGCTATAAGGTTTCTCTCCTGTGTGTATTCTCTTGTGTTGAGTCAAATGGCAAGATTGACCAAAACTCTTCCCACATTGACCACAGCTATAAGATTTCTCTCCTGTGTGTGTTCTCTGATGAATTTTAATGCCTGATGAGGAAGTAAATCTCTTCCCGCAGTCAGAGCAGCAGTGAGTTCTCTTCCCTGTGGATCTCTGCAGGTGTTTCTTGAGGTGTTCTGATGTGGAGAGACTCTTCTCTGCCTCTTCAGCATCACGAGGTTGTTGAGGCTCCCCAGAGGATCCACGATAGTCCCGTCTCTCTCCTGTGTTAACAACAAAGTCAGACAGATGATTAAAGGCCCACAACAGCGGTAATCCACTGTAAAAGGTGATGCCAACAGCGGCGCCATGATGTTGGACAACAATTGACGTCTGTAATGAATGTTAAAATTATTTGACATTTGCCTTAAAATGAGCAAGAATAGTCATATTTTGTCTTGTTTTCACATTAGTAGTGACATTGATGATTGTAGGCTAGAAATAAGTTATTCATGTTGTTGAAACTCTAAGCAGTGTGCCGGGCGGCTTTTGGTCTCCAATATAGGCCCCTTTCTGTATTTGCTAAAATTGCGGCACGAGGACAATTTGATTGCAGAAACTCCTCCCTGCTAATAAGGAAACCGATAGTTATGGATGTACTATATCTGCCTGGAGCAAAAATGGTGAGCAAAGATTTTAGTTTTTCACAATGTATTCTGAATGTGAATGGGGGAAAACTCAGGGGAGTAACCTCCATTACCAGGTTGCTTATGAGTGCATTTCACACTACTTTGGATTATAATTGTAAGGCTCGTTTGAATGTCCTGTTTAACCTCTATGGGCTAGGTGGGACGCTCAGCCAGTTGAATCCCGTGGCGTGATATTCAAATACCTTAGAAATGCTATTACTTCAATTTCTCAAACATATGACTATTTTACACCATTTTAAAGACAAGACTCTCCTTTATCTAACCACACTGTCCGATTTCAAAAAGGCTTTACAACAAAAGCAAAACATTAGATTATGTCAGCAGAGTACCCAGCCAGAAATAATCAGACACCCATTTTTCAAGCTAGCATATAATGTCACAAAAACCAAAACCACAGCTAAATGCAGCACTAACCTTTGATGATCTTCATCAGATGACAATCCTAGGACATGATGTTATACAATACATGCATGTTTTGTTCAATCAAGTTCATATTTATATCAAAAACCAGCTTTTTACATGAGCATGTGACGTTCAGAACTAGCATACCCCCCGCAAACTTCCGGTGAATTTACTAAATTACTCACGATAAACAATCACAAAAAACATAACACAATTAATCCCCCTTCTGATAACCAGGCGGCGAATCGCATCTCTGCATGTCTGGCAGACATATCAGTGTGGATGACGGATCACCACCTCAAGCTGAACCTCGGCAAGACGGAGCTGCTCTTCCTCCCGGGGAAGGACTGCCCGTTCCATGATCTCGCCATCACGGTTGACAACTCCCTTGTGTCCTCCTCCCAGAGTGCTAAGAACCTTGGCGTGATCCTGGACAACACCCTGTCGTTCTCCACTAACATCAAGGCGGTGACCCGATCCTGTAGGTTCATGCTCTACAACATTCGCAGAGTACGACCCTGCCTCACACAGGAAGCGGCGCAGGTCCTAATCCAGGCACTTGTTATCTCCCGTCTGGATTACTGCAACTCGCTGTTGGCTGGGCTCCCTGCCTGTGCCATTAAACCCCTACAACTCATCCAGAACGCCGCAGCCCGTCTGGTGTTCAACCTTCCCAAGTTCTCTCACGTCACCCCGCTCCTCCGCTCTCTCCACTGGCTTCCAGTTGAAGCTCGCATCCGCTACAAGACCATGGTGCTTGCCTACGGAGCTGTGAGGGGAACGGCACCTCCATACCTTCAGGCTCTGATCAGGCCCTACACCCAAACAAGGGCACTGCGTTCATCCACCTCTGGCCTGCCGGCCCCCCTACCTCTGAGGAAGCACGGTTCCCGCTCAGCCCAGTCCAAACTGTTCGCTGCTCTGGCACCCCAATGGTGGAACAAGCTTCCCTCACGACGCCAGGACAGCGGAGTCAATCACCACCTTCCGGAGACACCTGAAACCCCACCTCTTTAAGGAATACCTGGGATAGGATAAAGTAATCGTTCTAACCCCCCCCCTTAAAAGATTTAGATGCACTATTGTAAAGTGGTTGTTCCACTGGATATCATAAGGTGAATGCACCAATTTGTAAGTCGCTCTGGATAAGAGCGTCTGCTAAATGACTTAAATGTAAATGTAAATGTAAATAACAATTATTTTAAGAATTATAGATACAGAACTCCTTTATGCACTCGCTATGTCCGATTTTAAAATAGCTTTTCGGTGAAAGCACATTTTGCAATATTCTGAGTACATAGCCCGGCCATCACAGGCTAGCTATTTTGACACCCACCAAGTGTGGTATTCACCAAACTCCGATTTACTATTAGAAAAGTTTGATTACCTTTGCTGTCTTCGTCAGAATGCACTCCCAGGACTTCTACTTCAATAACAAATGTTGGTTTGGTTCAAAATAATCCATAGTTATATCCAAATAGCGGCGTTTTGTTCGTGCGTTCAAGACACTATCCGAAAGGTAAATAAGGGTCATGCGCACGGCGCATTTCGTGACAAAAAATTCTAAATATTCCATTACCGTACTCGAAGCATGTCAACCGCTGTTTAAAATCAATTTTTATGCTATTTTTCTCGTAAAAAAGCGATAATATTCCGACCGGGAAACCCTGTATACGTTCAAAGAGAGAGAAAGTAAACATGGAGTCGTCTCATGCACGCGCGCACCATTCTCATTGTCCTCTGATAGACCACTTACAAAAGGCGCTAATGTGTTTCAGCCTGGGGCTCCAAAGCAACCATTCAAATTTCTGCCGCCTTCTGAGAGCCTATGGGAGCGTTAGAAAATGTCACATCATGCCAGAGATCCCCTGTTTTGGTTAGAGATGATCAAGAAGGCCATGAAATGGTCAGAGAGAGCGCTTCCTGTTTGGAATCTTCTCAGGTTTTGGCCTGCCAAATGAGTTATGTTATACTCACAGACACCATTCAAACAGTTTTAGAAACTTTGGAGTGTTTTCTATCCAAAGCTAATAATTATATGCATATTCTAGTTTCTGGGCAGGAGTAATAATCAGATTAAATCGGGTACGTTTTTTATCCGGCCGTGCAAATACTGCCCCCTATCCCCCTATCCCCAACAGGTTAATATAATGTTTGCTACAGTATTATGAGTTATGTGTAATTATTGAAGAGCTGTGTTAATGACAGTATCCATTTGGGTGTTGTCAATAAAGTAAAAAAAATATATATATTATTTTCACCTTTATTTAACCAGGTGGCCAGTCGAGAAACAAGTTCTCATTTACAACTGTGACCTGGTGAAGATAAAGCAAAGCAGTGGGACACAAACAACAGTTACACGTGGGATAAACAAACGAACAGTCAATAACACAATAGAAAAATCTATATACAGTCTGTGCAAATGGAGTACGGAGGTAAGGCAATAAAATAGGCCATAGTAGCGAAGTAATTACAATTTAGCATATTAACACTGGAGTGATAGATGAGCAGATGACGATGTGCAAGTAGAGATACTGGTGCGCAAAAAAAGCAGCAAAGTAAATAAAACAATATGGGGATGAGGTAGGTAGATTGGGTGGGCTATTTACAGATGGACTATGTACAGCTGCAGCGATCGGTTAGCTGCTCAGATAGCTGATGTTTAAAGTCAGTGAGGGAAATGTAAGTCTCCAACTTCACCAAGTTTTGCAATTTGTTCCAGTCATTGGCAGCAGAGAACTGGAAGGAAAGGCGGCCAAAGGAGGTGTTGGCTTTGGGGATGACCAGTGAGATTTACCTGCTGGAGCGCGTGCTACGGGTGGGTGTTGTTTTCGTGACCAGTGAGCTGAGATAAGGCGGAGCTTTACGAAGCATAGGCTTATAGATGACCTGGAGCCAGTGGGACTGGCGACGAATATGTGGCCAGGGCCAGCCGACTAGAGCATACAGGTCACAATGGTGGGTGGTATAAGGGGCTTTGGTAACAAAAACAGATGGCACTGTGATAGCAAATTGTATGTAGTCTAAGTAGAGTATTGGAAGCTATTTTGTAGATGACATCGCCGAAGTCGAGGATCGGTAGGATAGTCAGTTTTACTAGGGTAAGTTTGGCGGAGTGACTGAAGGAGGCTTTGTTGCGAAATAGAAAGCCGATTCATGATTTGATTTTGGAGATGTTTGCTATGAGTCTGGAAGGAGAGTTTACAGTCTAGCCAGACACCTAGGAATTTGTAGTTGTCCACATATTCTAGGTCAGAACCGTCCAGAGTAGTGATGCTAGTCGGGCGGGCGGTTGCTGGCAGCAAACGGTTGAAAGCATGCATTTGGTTTTACTAGTGTTTAAGAGCAGTTGGAGGCCACAGAAGGAGTGTTGTATGGCATTGAAGCTCGTTTGGAGGTTAGTTAACAATGTGTCCAAAGAAGGGCCAGATGTATACAGAACGGTGTCGTCTGCGTAGAGGTGGATTAGGGAATCACCCACAGCAAGAGCGACATCGTTGATATGTGTTTCCTAGCCTCAGTGCAGTGGGCAGCTGGGAGGAGGTGCTCTTGTTCTCCATGGACTTTACAGTGTCCCAAAACTTTTTGGAGTTAGAGCTACAGGATGCAAATTTCTGTTTGAAAAAGCTAGGCTTTGCTTTCCTGACTGATTGTGTGTATTGGTTCCTGACTTACCTGAACAGTTGCATATCGCGGGGACTATTCGATGCTATTGCAGTACGCCACAGGATGTTTTTGTGCTGGTCGAGGGCAGTCAGGTCTGGAGTGAACCAAGGGCTATATCTGTTCTTAGTTCTACATTTTTTGAAAGGGGCATGCTTATTTAAGGTGGTGAGGAAATTACTTTTAAAGAACGACCAGGCATCCTCGACTGACGGGATGCGGTCAATATCCTTCCAGGATACCCGGGCCAGGTCAATTAGAAAGGCCTGCTCGCAGAAGTGTTTTAGGGAGCGTTTGACAGTGATGAGGGGTGGTCGTTTGATCGCGGACCCATAGCGGATGCAGGCAATGAGGCAGTAATCGCTGAGATCCTGATTGAAAACAGCAGAGGTGTATTTGGAGGGCAAGTTGGTCAGGATAATTTCTATGAGGGTGCCCATGTTTACGGATTTAGGGTTGTACCTGGTGGTTTCCTTGATAATTTGTGTGAGATTGAGGGCATTTAGCTTAGATTGCAGGACGACCGGGGTGTTAAGCATCCCAGTTTAGGTCACCTAACAGAACAAACTTTGAAGATAGATGGGGGGCAATCAATTCACATATGGTGTCCAGGGCACAGCTGGGAGCTGAGGGGGGTCTATAATAGTTGGCAACAGTGAGAGACTTATTTCTGGAGATTAATTTTTTAAATTACAAGCTCAAACTGTTTGGGCATAGACCTGGAAAGTATGACAGAACTATGCAGGCCATCTCTGCAGTAGATTGCAACTCCTCCACCTTTGGCAGTTCTATCTTGACGGAAAATATTGTAGTTGGGTATGGAAATTTCAGAATTTTTGATGGCCTTCCAAAGCCAGGATTCAGACACGGCAAGAACATCAGGGTTGGCGGAGTATGCTAAAGCAGTGAATAAAACAAACTTAGGGAGGAGGCTTCTGATGTTAACATGCATGAAACCAAGGCTTTTTCGATTACAGAAGTCAACAAACGACCCGCGGGGCCTGGGATCGCCTCCACATCACCCGAGGAACAGAAGAGGAGTAGGATGAGGGTACGGCGAAAGGCTAGCAAAACTGGTCATCTAATGTGTTGGGGACAGAGAATAAAAGGAGCAGATTTCTGGGCGTGGTAGAATAGATTCAGGGCATAATGTGCAGACAGGGGTAAGGTGGGGTGGAGGTGAGCCCAGGCACTGGAGGTGAGCCCAGGCACTGAGTGATGATAAGAGAGGTTGCATCTCTGAACATGCTGGTTATACTGGGTGAGGTCACTGCATGTGTGGGAGGTGGGACAAAGGAGGTATCTAAGGCATGTACAGTGGGACTAGGGGCTCCGCAGTAAACTAAAACAATGATAATTATCCTAAACAACAGTATACATGGCATATTGACATTTGAGAGAGACATAAAGCGAGGCATAAAGCAATCACAGGTGTTGATTGGGAGAGCTAGCTAAGACAACAACGGGTAAGACAACAACAGTTAATCAGCTAAGACAACAACAACAGGTAAAATGGCGATGAATGGGCAGAGAGGGTCGATTAACTACACACAGGGCCTGAGTTCGGAATAGGGCCAACAGATAAACAAAGGTAAACCAAGTGGAGATAAATGAACAGTCCAGCAGGCATCAGCTATGTAGCTAAGTGATCATAGGGTCCAGTGTACAGCAATAGATGGAACAGGGAAGCCGCGGGGTAGTCGTTGCTATGCTAGCAAGCGGGAGACACAGCGTTTAAAGTTAGGGGTAAGGGTAAGGGTAAGTAGAAGCATCTGCACCGACGTCCGGCAAAGCCGGTTGAAGGCACAGCGGATGGAATTACGTCTGCGGACCAGTCGCGGTGGTACGGCGGGGCGCCGTATCGACGAAGGGAAAGGGCCAGATGGCGAAAGAGGTATTGTAGTTGTGGTAAATTTGTTTGCAAGCCGGGAGATGCGCCGGGCTCAGGGATAGCTTTTGGGGCTGGGTCACTCAGTGGCAGCTAGCTAGCTGTGATGATCAGGGGTGGTCCAGGGTTTACGGCAGGAATCCGGCGTTGTAGTGGAGAAAAACAGTCCGAGGCTGGCAGGTATTATCCAGGCTAAAAGTGGCTGGTGCCTGAGCAGAGGGTAAAGGCCTCTAGCAGTGGCTAACAATGACTACATAGCTAGTAGCTAATTAGGTGGTTAGCCTCTAATGAATGTTTTGGCTATATTTATAAGAAAAATAGCGGATCTGTGTCACATTGAGATTAACATCGGGTTAAACTAAGTGTTTGCCAAATTGGCCCATAACTTCACCTAACAATAACATAGACCTACTGTAGGACCCATAACTTCACCTAATAACAATATAGACCTACTGTAGGACCCATAACTTCATCTAATAACAACATAGACCTACTGTAGGACCCATAACTTCACCTAATAACAACATAGACCTACTGTAGGACCCTGTAGATGTTATGTCCCTGTATTGCTACTGCTGTATCAAAGGAATTATCTAAGTGAGTTTCAGAGATGAACAGTACAGTGCATTCCAAATTCAATAGGCAGGCAAGTAAACAAAAACGTTTTCAAATAAAAACTATTCCAGAAAATGTATATAACATACAGTCCTTGGACCTTTAGGAGTAACGGGGGCAGCAATCAGCAGTAGAAACAATAACAAAGCGTACTCCCTGCCCGTTTCGGTAAAAAGCTGAGGGATGGGGCTGGAGAAATGCAACCATCCATGATCTCAACATTCTAGTTTTAACCATGTTTTGAGGCTATACAGTGTTTGTTTATATTTACTGACAAACATTGGAGTAAATAAATGCTTATATTTTGGGTTCTGATGGGGTACGACAGTTGAACTAAGCTCATGAGGCATTTATAAGTGATTTATTCAAGAAACAATGGGTACATATCATGAATGTATAAGTCCCTAAATGGATGTAACAACTACTGATTGTCCCTTTAAGAGAACATCTTGGGCTAATCTAATAGGAGATATTGAGGACTACAGTATTTCAGGCATTGTCATTGGATGCATTTGATCAATTGTTAATGTTTTGTTGATGGTCCACTCTTGATGTTCTACACGTTACAGTGCAGCTTCAGCCATTCCTACAGAACAACATTAAAGTGTAGAACCCCTTTACTGCATATTGGTTCAACGACTGCAGAGACGATACTTACTGGTGTTAAACACATCTCCAACCTCCTCTTCTTCCTCCAATGTGACAGTCATCTCCCCCTCCTCCTCTTTCACTCCAAAAACTGCATCCTCCTCTTCTTTTACTGTAACATCCTCCTCCTCTTTCACTCCAAAAACTACATCCTCCTCTTTCTCTTCCTCCTCCTCTTTCACTCTGAACGCGTCTTCCTCTTCTTTCACTGTAACGTCTTTCTCTTCTTCTTTCACGGTAACAGCCTCATCCTCTACTTGTTTTTGTATTGTAACATCCTTCTCTTCCTCCTCCTCTTTCACTAGAGCTTCTTTCTCCGTCCAGCAGACCTCCTCTTCTTTAGCAGGAGGAGAGTAGCTTAGTGAACTCATGGTCGGAGATGTTAGCTAGCTAGCATTAGCGACTAGCCTAGTTCTAAGCTAACTTAGCAAACCAGCTAGCTGACAAACAACGTAAATATATAATTAAATGGACCAACAAGTACATACAACAGAAGTGTGTTTAATACACAGCGACTAATATACACCAAAACAGTGTAAAGAGCGTGAATGTTGTAGCTATGTTTGCTAGAAAGCTACCGAGGTGTCTGACTAGCTGTTGTTGTTGAAGGAGCGTCCCGTCCACTAGATTATACGTCACACTGGCAGCATCGCCTGAACCTAAAAGACGCACATCGCCATCTGCTGACTGGAGGGCAACGCAGTTGAGGAACCAAATGTTTATTTTTAATTTATTTCATAAAAGTTTAATATTATATTAAGTCGTTCAAAGAGAAGCATGTGTTGATTGATTCATGTTTAATGAGTTAGAATTTAAAACAAACTTTACACCCACTACATATTTGCATTGAACCATACTTATGACATGGATCATTTTGACCCCAGAGGCATATCTTTTATCATAGCCAAAATGTGGTTTATTCAATTCTTCCAAATTTTCATGACTTTATCAATCAACTTGTTCTTAAGAAATCTATATCATGGTTTAGTGTTTCTGTATCAATATGGACCTTTAACAAATTCAAATCCTTTGGAGTCATTTTGACTCCAGCCAAAAGCATCTTTGATAAATAGGACGTTTATTTCAAAACAAAATCACATTTTATTGGTCACATACACGTGCTTAGCAGATGTAATTGTGGGTGTAGTGAAATGCTTGTGTTTCTAGCTCCGACAGTGCAGTAATATCTAATAAGTAATATTTAACAATTTCACAACATATACCCAATACACACAAATCTAAGTATTTGAATCTAGGTTTCTCTGTAGACATGATCCATCCCACCAGAGGGTGGAGGGGCACCTGTATCAGTGGTTCTGACCAGATAGACACCTGCAGACACACAGTATAGTGCCTCCCATGTACTCTCCGAAGATTGGACTCTTCTATACCACGTATCACATGACTGTGTACAAAACTGCAAGGGGTATACAGTGCATTCATTAAGTTTTCAGACCCCTTCACTTTTTAAACATTTAGTGACATTACAGCCTTATTCTAAAGTTGAATAATTTTATAATTGAATAATCAATACCCCATAATGACATCACAATAACCCATAATGAGAAAACAAAATCATTTTTTTAAAACATTTTTCCAAATGTATTTACTTAAGTATTCAGACCCTTTGCTATGAGACTCGAAATTGAGCTCAGATGCATCCTGATTCAATTGATCTTCCTTGAAATGTTTCTACAACTTGATTGGAGTCCACTTGTGGTAAATTCAATTGATTGGACATGATTAGGAAAGACTCACACCTGTCTATATAAGGTCCCACAGTTGACAGTGCATGTCAGAACAAAAACCGAGCCATGAGGTCAAAGGAATTGTCCATATTGCTCTGAGACAGGATTGTGTCGAGGCACAGATCTGTGGAAGGGTACCAAAAAATGTCTTCAGCATTGAAGATCTCCAAGAACACAGTGGCCTCCATCATTCTTAAATGGAAGAAGTTTGGAACCACCAAGACTCTTCCTAGAGCCGGCCGCCCGGCCAAACTGAGAAATCGTCGGAGAAGGGTCTTGGTCAGGGAGGTGAACAAGAACCTGATGGTCACTCTGACAGAGCTCCAGAGTTCCTCTGTGGAGATGGGAGAACCTTCCAGAAGGACAATCATCTCTGCAGCACTCCAGCAATCAGGCCTTAATGTAGTAATGATTAAAGTGTCAACATTTATTTCAATGGACAATTAAGTGAACTGTTCACTACTGTAAGTTGCTCTGGATAAGAGCGTCTGCTAAATGACTAAAATGTAAAATGTCTTACTCGTACCTCAGCCAGCATTGTGAATGGTTAGGAAATAATATGTCATGTTTTACTCGTACCCCAGCCAGCATTGTGAATGGTTAGGAAATAATATGTCATGTTTTACTCGTACCCCAACCAGCATTGTGAATGGTTAGGAAATAATAGGTCATGTTTTACTCGTACCTCAGCCAGCATTGTGAATGGTTAGGAAATAATATGTCATGTTTTACTAGTACCTCAGCCAGCATTGTGAATGGTTAGGAAATAATATGTTGTGTTTTACTCGTACCTCAGCCAGCATTGTGAATGGTTAGGAAATAATATGTCATGTTTTACTCATACCTCAGCCAGCATTGTGAATGGTTAGGAAATAATATGTCATGTTTTACTCGTACCTCAGCCAGCATTGTGAATGGTTAGGAAATAATATGTCATGTTTTACTCGTACCTCAGCCGGCATTGTGAATGGTTAGGAAATAATATGTCATGTTTTACTCGTACCTCAGCCAGCATTGTGAATGGTTAGGAAATAATATGTTGTGTTTTACTCGTACCTCAGCCAGCATTGGGAATGGTTAGGAAATAATATGTTGTGTTTTACTCGTACCTCAGCCAGCATTGTGAATGGTTAGGAAATAATATGTCATGTTTTACTCGTACCTCAGCCAGCATTGTGAATGGTTAGGAAATAATATGTCATGTTTTACTCGTACCTCAGCCAGCATTGTGAATGGTTAGGAAATAATATGTTCCTGTGGTTCAGTTGGTAGAGCATGGTGTGTGCAACGCCAGGGTTGTGGGTTTGATTCCCACGGGGGGCCAGTACAAAAAAAATGCATGAAATGTATGTATTCACTACTGTAAGTCGCTCTGGATAAGAGCGTCTGATAAATGACTAAAATGTAAAATGTCTTACTCGTACCTCAGCCAGCATTGTGAATGGTTAGGAAATAATATTTCATGTTTTACTCGTACCTCAGCCAGCATTGTGAATGGTTAGGAAATAATATGTCATGTTTTACTCGTACCTCAGCCAGCATTGTGAATGGTGTCTGATGCGGTGACATACTAGACCATGGCAGTAAATCTAATACTTAGGTGTTTTTAGTCATGCATGAAAGGTCTGGGGTGGTTCTGTGGTTATAAGTTACTGACCTTGGAATACATTTCTGGCCATGCTGGCAGGGTCTGAATCAAACCCAATGTCCACCTGGTACACTGGCAGGGTCTGAATCAAATCCAATGTCCACCTGGTACACTGGCAGGGTCTGAATCAAATCCAATGTCCACCTGGTACACTGGCAGGGTCTGAATCAAACCCAATGTCCACCTGGTACACTGGCAGGGTCTGAATCAAATCCAATGTCCACCTGGTACACTGGCAGGGTCTGAATTAAACCCAATGTCCACCTGGCACACTGGCAGGGTCTGAATCAAACCCAATGTCCACCTGGCACACTGGCAGGGTCTGAATCAAACCCAATGTCCACCTGGTACACTGACAGGGTCTGAATCAAACCCAATGTCCACCTGGTACACTGGCAGGCTCTGAATCAAACCCAATGTCCACCTGGTACACTGACAGGGTCTGAATCAACCCAATGTCCACCTGGTACACTGACAGGGTCTGAATCAAACCCAATGTCCACCTGGTACACTGACAGGGTCTGAATCAACCCAATGTTAAGGGAAGGGAAGATTGGTCAAGAGGGTGATAATTATTGTTGTTCTACTCCCTGATTGTTATGCAACAACACTGTTTACAAAAGCTTTGTTAAATCAGCACAACAGTTTTCAGCTGTGCTAACATAATTGCAAAAAGGTTTTCTAATGATCAATTAGCCTTTTAAAATGATAAACTTGGTGTAACGCCCTGGCCATAGAGAGGGGTTTTTGTTCTTTATTTTGGTTAGGCCAGGGTGTTACATTGGGTGGGCGTTCTATGTTCCTTTTTCTATGTTTTTGTATTTCTTTGTTTTGGGCCGTGTGTGTGTGGCTCCCAATCAGGCACAGCTGAAGCTCGTTGCTGCTGATTGGGAGTCACACATAAGGAGCATGTTTTTCCTTTGGGTTTGTGGGTAATTGTTTCTGTCAGTGTTTTGTACCAGACAGGACTGTTTGCTGTCGGTTTGCTCTTTTCTTGTTTTGTATAGTGTTCACGTTGTTTATATTAAAGTCTAATAATGAACACTAACTCCGCTGCACCTTGGTCCACTTCTTCAGACGACAGCCGTTACAGAATTACCCACCACCAAGGGACCAAGCAGCGGAAGAGGGAGGTCCGGTCAATGGAGGAGACGCCGGCCAGCAGACGGGGTCGCTGGCATCGGTCGAGGAAGCCCGGAAGACACCCCCAAGAAAATTTTGGGGGGGGGCTAATGGGGTGGTCCGGAAGGGCAGAGGAGGAGCCCAGACCACTGCTCTCGTGGGGGATGACGGCAGAGGAGGAGACGCAGATGAGGTGGTTTATTGAGGACCTGCTGAAGGAAGATCTGGAGGAGGAGCCATGGGAGGCGGAGTTGCGTGCTGTGTCGCCAGTGCGTCCGCAAAGCCCGGTGCGTCCGGTGGACATGCCCAGCACATGCCGTGCTAGGAAGGGCATCCAGCCAGGACGAGTGGCAAAACCGGCTCCACGCTTCAGTTCACCAGTGCGTGTTCACAGTCCTGTCTGGCCCGTCCCTGCTCCCCGCACCAAGTCCACAGTGCATGTCCCCAGTCCTGTCCGGCCCGTCCCTGCTCCCCGCACCAAGCCCAAGGTGCGTGTCCCCAGCCCTGCCAGTCAACAGTCGTCGGAGCTGCCCGCCAGTCAACAGTCGTCGGAGCTGCCCGCCAGTCAACAGTCGTCAGAGCTGCCCGCCAGTCAACCATCACCAGAGCTGCCCGCCAGTCAACCATCACCAGAGCTGCCCGCCAGTCAACAGTCGTCAGAGCTGCCCGCCAGTCAACAGTCGTCAGAGCTGCCCGCCAGTCAACAGTCGTCAGAGCTGCCCGCCAGTCAACAGTCGTCAGAGCTGCCCGCCAGTCAACAGTCGCCAGAGAGGCCAGACTGCGCTGAACTGCCGGAGTGGCCAGACTGCGCTGAACTGCCGGAGTGGCCAGACTGCGCTGAACTGCCGGAGTGGCCAGACTGCGCTGAACTGCCGGAGTGGCCAGACTGCGCTGAACTGCCGGAGTGGCCAGACTGCGCTGAACTGCCGGAGTGGCCAGACTGCGCTGAACTGCCGGAGTGGCCAGACTGCCCCGAACTGCCGGAGTGGCCAGACTGCCCCGAACTGCCGGAGTGGCCAGACTGCCCCGAACTGCCGGAGTGGCCAGACTGCCCCGAACTGCCGGAGTGGCCAGACTGCCCCGAACTGCCGGAGTGGCCAGACTGCCCCGAACTGCCGGAGTGGCCAGGGACGCCCGCCAGCCCGGTGAGTCCTGTGCCTACGCCTAGGGCCAGGCCTCTGTCATGTCTCCCCAGCCTGGTGAATCCTGGGTCAGTGCCGTCAGAGCAGCCAGGGTCGCCCGCCAGCCAGGCGCAACCATCGCCGCCCGCCAGCCGGGCGCAACCATCGCCGCCCGCCAGCCGGGCGCAACCATCGCCGCCCGCCAGCCGGGCGCAACCATCGCCGGCCGCCAGCCGGGCGCAGTCAGTGTCGCCCACCAGACCTTCGGCGCGGCCAGGTGCGCCACCGAAGAGGGCGACGTCAAGGGTGGAGCAGAGGCCACGTCCCGCACCTGAGCCGCCGCCGTAAGAAGGCCCACCCGGACCCTCCCCTTCAGAGTCAGGTTTTGCGGCCGGAGTCCGCACCTTTGGGGGGGGGGGTACTGTAACGCCCTGGCCATAGAGAGGGGTTTTTGTTCTTTATTTTGGTTAGGCCAGGGTGTTACATTGGGTGGGCGTTCTATGTTCCTTTTTCTATGTTTTTGTATTTCTTTGTTTTGGGCCGTGTGTGTGGCTCCCAATCAGGCACAGCTGAAGCTCGTTGCTGCTGATTGGGAGTCACACATAAGGAGCATGTTTTTCCTTTGGGTTTGTGGGTAATTGTTTCTGTCAGTGTTTTGTACCAGACAGGACTGTTTGCTGTCGGTTTGCTCTTTTCTTGTTTTGTATAGTGTTCACGTTGTTTATATTAAAGTCTAATAATGAACACTAACTCCGCTGCACCTTGGTCCACTTCTTCAGACGACAGCCGTTACACTTGGATTAGCTAACACAACGTGGCATTGGAACACAGGAGTGATGGTTGCTTATAATGGGCCTCTGTACGCCTATGTAGATATTCCATAAACAATCAGCTGTTTCCAGCTACAATAGTCATTTACAACATTAACAATGCCTACACCGTGTTTCAGATAAATTTGATGTTATTTTAATGGACCAAAAAAGTGTTTTTCTTTCAAAAACAAGAACATTTCTAAGTGACTCCAACCTTTTGAACGGTAGTGTTAATCATTTTAGAATAAGGCTGTAATGTAACAAAATGTGGAAAAAGTGAAGGGGTCTGAATACTTTCCGAATGCACTGTATTGTTACACCATGTAGCAGCAGTATAGACCTAGTCTGTTCATTATATACATCTACATAATGTATTGTTACACCATGTAGGAGCAGTATAGACCTAGTCTGTTCATTATATACATCTACATGATGTATTGTTACACCATGTAGGAGCAGTATAGACCTACAGTAGCTGGCTACTTATTTATGTTGTTTGACTGAATGAAACTGCCTTAAATGTGCTGTAGAAAAAAAAAATATTCTCACTAATCAATCACCACATTCCTGTCTTTGTATGTCTCAATAGTATTATTTAATTAAATCCATGTAAAATAATCTTTGTCTGAAAATAAAATGTGATCCTCAACTGCGTTTCCCTCCAGTCAGCAGACGGCGATGTGCGTCTTTCAGGCGATGCTGCAGCGTGACGTATAATCTAGTGGACGGTTCTTCATAAACAGCTCGTCAACCACCTCGGTAGCTTGCTAGCCAACATAGCCGAAAGATTCAACCTATTTATACGCTTTCGGTCTATATTACCTACTGTGTTTTAGACACACTTCTGTCGTATCTACTTGTTAACCTATTTAATTTAATATTACGTTATTGTTTATTAGTCAGCTATAGTAGCTGGCTGGTTAAGTTAGCATTAGCCTAGTCGCTAATGATAGCTAGCTAGCTAACATCCCCGAACATGAGCTCCCTAAACTACTCCCCTCCTGTTAAAGAAGAGGAGGTCTGCTGGACGGAGAAAGAAGCTCTGGGGCTGAACATTGTCGTGAAAGAGGAGAATTAAGAGGAGGATGTTACAGTAAAACAAGAAGTAGAGGGTGAGGCTGTTACAGTGAAAGAAGAAGAGAAAGACGTTTCAGTTAAACAAGAGGAAGAAGAGGATGATGCTGTTTTTGGAGTGAAGAAGGAAGGAGGGATTACTGTCACATTGGAAGATGAAGAGGAGGAGACAGGAGATCTGAGTAACACCAGTAAGTACCGCCTTCAATTAGTTTTTAACTTTGGATATTCGGAGTTGGCTCGTCAATACCTCTTCAACGGAGGGTCCTGGGATGATGACTGATATGTCTAGAATCAGACGACGTAGAGAACAAGTTACCCCTTGTTTTCTCCGTTCCGTTTCCAAAAAGTGACTTAACATATATATTTGAGGAGGGTCTATCTGCTGACCGCAGACTGGGGGGCCACAGCATGTAGTGATTTTAATGTAGTGATGTTTTACTATCAATCAATTTGATGTTATTTTAATGGACAAAAAATGTGATTTTCTTTCAAAAACAAGGACATTTCTCTAAGTGACCCCAAACTTTTGTTCCACCATGTAGGAGCAGTATAGACCTAGTCTGTTCATTATATACATCTACATGATGTATTGTTACACCATGTAGGAGCAGTATAGACCTAGTCTGTTCATTATATACATCTACATGATGTATTGTTACACCATGTAGGAGCAGTATAGACCTAGTCTGTTCATTATATACATCTACATGATGTATTGTTACACCATGTAGGAGCAGTATAGACCTAGTCTGTTCATTATATACGTCTACATGATGTATTGTTACACCATGTAGGAGCAGTATAGACCTAGTCTGTTCATTATATACATCTACATGATGTATTGTTACACCATGTAGGAGCAGTATAGACCTAGTCTGTTCATTATATACATCTACATGATGTATTGTTACACCATGTAGGAGCAGTATAGACCTAGTCTGTTCATTATATACATCTACATGATGTATTGTTACACCATGTAGGAGCAGTATAGACCTACAGTAGCTAGCTACTTATTAAGATTTAGTTTGACTTAGTGAAACTGTCTTAAATGTGCTGTAGTAAACATTTTTTATTCTCACTAATCAATCAACACATTCAGGTGTTTGTATGTCTCAATATAATAGTATTATTTAATTAAATCCATGTAAAATAATCTTTGTCTGAAAATAAAATGTGATCCTCAACTGCGTTTCCCTCCAGTCAGCAGCACCAATGTGTCGGAGGAAACACCGTACACCTGGCGACTTGGTCAGTGTGCACTGCGCCCGGCCCGCCACATGAGTCGCTAGTGCGCGATGAGACAAGGATATCCCTGCCGGCCAAACCCTCCCCTAACCCGGACGACGGTGGGCCAATTGTGCGTCGCCCCATGGGCCTCCCGGTCGCGGCCGGCTGCAACAGAGCTTGGACTCGAACCCAGAATCTCTAATGGCACAGCTTAGGCCACTTGCTCACCATTTTTGCTCCAGGCAGATATACTACATCCATAACTAGTGGTTTCTGCATTAGCAGGGAGGTGTTTCTGCAATCAAATTGTGTGTGCATCGCCCTTGTCGCAATTTTAGCAAACACAGAAAGGTGCCTATATTTGAGAACAAAAGTCGCCTGGCACACTGCTTAGGAGTTCAACACCTTTTACTTATTTCTAGTTACTACTAATGTGAAAACAAGACTAAATATGACTATTGTTGCTCACTTGACTGTCTTAAGACAATTGTCAAGTAATTTTAACATTCATTACAGACGTCAATTGTTGTAGAGTATCATGGCTACGCTGTTGGCATCACCTTTTTCAGTGGATTTCTGCTGTTGTGAGCCTTTAACTATCTGTCTGACTTGTTCACACAGGAGAGAGACGTGACTATCATGGATCCTCTGGGGAGCCTCAACATCATGATACTAACGAGTCAGAGAAGAGTCTGTCCAGATTCTATCACCTCAAGAAACACCAGCAGAGACCCACAGGGAAGAAATCTATCTGCTGCTCTGACTGTGGAAAACATTGCAAATCTTCATCAGAACTTAAAATACACCAGCGAACACACACAGGAGAGAAATCTCACCACTGTTTTGATTGTGGGAAGAGTTACTTAAGATTAAAAGCACTAAAAGTACACCTGAGAATTCACACTGGAGTGAAACCTTACAGCTGTGATCAATGTGGGAGGAGTTTTACTACATATTTCTCTCTGACTACACCAGAGGATACACACAGGAGAGAAATCTTTTAGTTGTAATCAATGTATGAAAAGTTTTATTTCATCTAGTTACCTGACTGTACACCAGAGAACACACACAGGAGAGAAACCATATAGCTGTGATCAATGTGGGAAGACTTATATTTCATCTTGCCATCTGACTAGACACCAGCGAGTACACACAGGAGAGAAACCTTATAGCTGTAATCAATGTGGGAAGAGTTTTACTCGGCCAGACAGCCTGATATCACACCAGAGAACACACACAAGAGAGAAACTTTATAGCTGTGATCAATGTGGGAAGACTTATATTTCATCTTGCCATCTGACTAGACACCAGCGAGTACACACAGGAGAGAAATCTTATAGCTGTGATCAATGTGGGAAGAGTTTTGCTGCATCTGGCTCTCTGACTCTACACCAGAGAACACACACAGGAGAGAAATCTTATAGTTGTGGTGAATGTGGGAAGAGTTTTACTACATCTGGCTCTCTGACTCTACACCAGAGAAGACACACAGGAGAGAAACCTTATAGTTGTGGTCAATGTGGGAAGAGTTTTACTACATCTGGCTCTCTGACTCGACACCAGAGAACACACACAGGAGAGAAACCTTATAGCTGTGATCAGTGTGACAAGAGATTCTCCGGTAAAACACATCTGATCAAACATCAGAAAATACATGAAGGAGTTGTTTCATGATATCAATGATATAATGTCACAATGTAGAATGTTTTAACATTGTAGTAGGAGTATATTAATGATGTCACAATGTAGAAGCCTAAACGTTTGTCCCCTGTTCTATTGATTTCAACATGATATGGATATTAGCCTCAGGGGAAAAATCCAGGCTCTGAAATGGAAGAGTACTATTTATGAGATTTAACAAAAAAAGAGTTGTGTTACACTTACCATGTTGGTGACCCACTTGAATCAAAATGCAACACTTCAAAATGTATCTGGCTGTTTTCTACAAGTTGTCCTCTACCCAGGGATGTACACATTATTCCCAGATGCCGTGTGGTTTTTGAGCTGTTAGTTTTAACAGGACGTGCAACCTCATCTCCCTCCTCTCGGCACAATTGATTTCAACATGATATTAATGAGTGATGACAAATAAGTGTTGTGTTCCTTTGTTTAGCGACCCCTACATTTAAATGCATCACTCCAAAATGTAGCTGACTGTCTTCTTCAGGTTGTCCTCTAACCAGTGAGGTAAAATATATCTCCCATTTCCGTGTGTTTTTTTAGTTGTGTTTCAACAGCACGTACAACCTGATTTCCCCCCTAATGGATATCAGTGATTTATTGCTGCTTGTGTTTTATAAAGGTGCTTGTTTAAAAAAGAAATCCAAGTAATATGATTATTGTGGCAGATGTTTGTGTATATAGCACATTTTATGTTTACGTTTTCAATTTATCACAAACTGTTTTTGCATATTGGTTATTGATTTGGACACGTTAAAACTGTGTTTTGACATTGGGGCTATCCCACCTAGCAACATGTCATTGAAAAGACTTTGAAAATAAGACTATGCAACCAAATATTTCATATTTACATGTAACATTTAGTAATGATTATTATTAATGTAACCAACTGACAATTTTTGGTACAATTATATTGACATTGTTGCCCTGCTTTTATAATATCAGGGTTAATTCTCAGATGTGCCAAACCAAATGTACTAGAGCATGACATTGGGGACTGGGCCCCGATCCAACAACATGCCTATCGAGATATTGCAATCTAGTGAACCCTGAAAAGAGAGAGAAGCTCCGTGGTGAGGTGGAAAGTTACTACGGATATTGCAGGAGTTTCCTCTTGAAATCAGACATGTCTGTGGTGAGGACAACTTGGTTGCTGATTGTCTCAAGGGTTGGCAGTCAAAAAGTTTTGTTTTGTGGGAAAAATTGCTTATTTTCTGGGGGGGGTTCTATAGGAATTATATGATTGTGTATATTATTATTTAGAAATACGTGTTTTTTTTCTTGTTTTTAATTGTTGACAGCCAGTAGACACCATGTTTATATTTGTGAAGGTGAAACATTGTAGTTGATTATAATGTGAAATGGAAGTTGTTTTCTGTTGGTGGTGAGCAAACTTGTCCAACAAAATATAGGATATATTTATTGTCTTAAGGGGGAAGGTGTTACAGGCTTTGGTTTTTCCATTTATGTTTTGAGGTTGGACTTTAGCACGTCTAGCTCGTTAGCCCGTCTAGCTCGTTAGCACGTCTAGCTCGTTAGCACGTCTAGCTCGTTAGCCCGTCTAGCTCGTTAGCACGTCTAGCTCGTTAGCAGGTAGGACGCACTGATTGGTGTCACCTCGTTAGTCAGTATGTGTTACACCTGTGCTGGCTTGTCCATCTCGTTAGTGGGAAGGTGTTTCACCTGAGCTGGTCCAGGTTCTATTTAAGAGTGTCTGGCCCAGTGCTCCAGTTGTCTTGATACATGTGGAGAGTCAACACCTTTAGTTGCTCCACCTTTTTGGTTTGCTTCCTGTCTTTAAGTTTGGTGTGGGTTTTTCTTTTGTTGGCCTCTTCTTGGGCAGATTTAGGTGGTCTCATGGTGGGTGTCTTTTAGGTCCCAGTTGTTGTTACTAGTCAACTTTCAGTGGACACCCCCATAGTGTCTTTCAGAGACCCTCCTAAAAAACAAGTTATATTGTGGGTTGGATATAGCATCATATTGTTGATATTTTAATCAATGGCGTTTCCTTACAATGCTCATTAGTCTTTCAGTTGTTATTCTTCTGTTTTTTATCCTCTTATGGTTGTGTACTAAATATTTTTTGTATGAAAAACAGTATCAATCCCACTTTTCCAGCCTGCTGAAGGCGTGGTGGAGTGGTAAACACCACCCCCGGCTCTACCAGGGGCTTGAGGTGGTCTCCCACAGCTCTGCTTATGTCATGTTCTGTGGCCTTGCTGTTCCATTTATTGACTGCCCCTGCAACACAGAAAGAAACACATTTAGTCATATTATATAAAACACTCAAAGTAATGGATATGGAGCATCTATGGCCTCAGTTACACCTGGCATCTAAATGTGACTTCTGTCATCTGATCACACCAAGCTGCATTAAGTTCAGATCTACCAGGATGGGCCTTTGACATAGGCCACCGAATATGCATCAGAATGAGTGGGGAAAAGTACATTCTTCACAAATGACCTTCATAATATCAAAGAACAAATGTGTGTGTCTGAGGGGAAATTAACTTTCATACAGCCAAAAGGGGTGAGAAATTACACCAACATCAGTGGACAATTTGCACTAATGTAACAGTGTAGGTTCCGTCTCAACCCGGGCTCGAACCAGGGACCCTCTGCACACATCAACAACTGACACCCACCGAAGCATCGTTACCCATCGCGCCACAAAAGCCGCGGCCCTTGCAACGCAAGGGGAAACCCTGCTTCAAGTCTCAGAGCGAGTGACGTCACCGATTGAAACGCTATTAGCGCGCACCACCGCTAACTAACTAGCCATTTCACATCGGTTACACTAATGTTTGCACTAATGTAAATAAACATAGATGATGGAACATATTCCCTTTTGCTGACGTGATGAACCACTAAGGGGACATAAATATTTACCATCTAAACCATGTGTGACCTCTCACCTCTCTGGCTGTAGAAGTGTTCTTCCTAACCAGTCCCTCAACAGCTCTCTGACTGAGCTCCACCCTCACTGGGTCTTCAGAGGAGAGGAAGGCTGAGGAGGGATGGAAGGATGAATGGATCAGTCGGTCAATAAAGTGTAGAGCTGCTGTCTATACTGTCTGACAAAATCACTTTTTTAGTAGTTCATTAAAGTAAATAAGGCTTTATGACTGCTGAATACCAACTATCAATCACTTAGATCATGTATTTCCAGGTAGAGATACATCCTTGGGACGTCCCTAGCCCGTTGAAGTTAACATTTAAAATGGTTAAGGTTAGGGTTAAGGTTAGGGTTTAGGGTAGGGATGTCCCAAGGATCCCAGATAGCATTGACCATTGTGCATTCTTCTGTCTCTTTTACATAGCAGGTGATGGGTTCTGACTTCTGAACTTGAAAATATGAAATATCCTTATTTATGTGAAATTGAATGAAACAATAATGTATGTTGATGCTAATATGATGTACAATATTCCATGATGTTTCTATATGATAACAATAGAGTAATATATTTAATATGATGTACAATATTCCATGATGTTTCTATATGATAACAATAGAGTAATATATTTAATATAATGTACAATATTCCATGATGTTTCTATATGATAACAATAGAGTCAAATATTTAATATGACATATACTCTTTTTTAACAGTTTCACTAATTCATCTGAATTAACTTAATCATTATGACACACCCCTCACTATTGTCATTGGTTGCACTAATTGCACTGTTTGTCTACATAACCTGGTTCCAGTATTCATGACATCACCCTGAGGAAGGCACAGTGATGCTGAAACGTTGGTAAATACCCATTATCATTATGACACACCCCTCACTACCCATTCAATTGCTGGGAGTTTAAACATGGAGTGTGCGACTTTTTTTATTTTGATAGTTTTTTTGCCGTTAGTCAGCACCTCCACACAAACAATTTTTCTGGGTGTGAGCCAGCTCATGTTTTTTAAGGGTAGGTAACAACACATCCGCCACGCTGATCCTCAACACAGGGGCCCCTCAGGGGTGCGTGCTCAGCCCCCTCCTGTACTCCCTGTTCACTCATGACTGCACGGCCAGGCACGACTCCAACACCATCATTAAGTTTGCCGATGCCACAACAGTGGTAGGCCTGATCACCAACAACGACGAGACAGCCTATAGGGAGGAGGTCAGAGACCTGGCCGTGTGGTGCAAGGAAAACAACCTCTTCCTCAAAGTGATCAAGACAAAGGAGATGATTGTGGACTACAGGAAAAGGAGGACCGAGCACGCCCCCATTCTCATTGACGGGGCTGTAGTGGGGCAGGTTGAGAGCTTCAAATTCCCTGGTGTCCACATCACTAACAAACTATTGTTGTGTCTTTGGCATCATTAAAACTGAAGACATATTTATCAAATAACTCTCTGTAATTATTATTACGCGATTAAACTGATTAATCATGTAACTGTAATTAACTAGGAAGTCGGGGCACCAAGGAAAATATTCAGATTACAAAGTTATAATTTTCCTAATATAACTTTCAGATATTTTAATATCTGATCAATTAGTCTTCTGATTAATGACGTATTCTTTACCTCGCATCAGTCTCATTCCAAACGTCGTAAATTGTTGGTTATCTGCACGAACCCAGTCTTCACTATGAGTCATCCATACATCAATTGTCTTAAAATCATTTATTTACTAACTAAGTAATTCACAGAAATGCATAACAAACAAACAATGGTTACAAAGAAATGATAGGGGAATGTGCCCTAGTGGGCTAAACCGGCATGGCGGCTTCTTAGACAAAAGAGGAGTGGGGGTCAGCTGAGAAGACACTACAGAGTTGATAATTATAACAATTGAAATGCTAATCCTTTGCACATGAACGCTCACTCATTCGGGAGTAATTGCAATCAATATATATATTTACGCTCAGTGTGTTATCGGGATCTCTGTTGAAAAGTTAGTTTCTGTTGGAGAGTTTGTCCGCCCTCTCTCGCTCTCTGTCGTGGTTAGAATGGATAGTTCAGAGTAACATTCATTCATGTCATTATAGAATAGCTGTTTCGGAGGTTGTCTTTCTTCTGGTTCAATGATACCGAATTCCTAGCTGCAGACTAGTAATTAATATCAAAGACTTGTTCTTATTCTGTCGGTATCATTAGTCTAAGAGTTTAACCACGTGGTATGGTTAAAAGTTCATCAAGAGAAATGCATGGTCAAACCTCGTAATTGAGGTAAGCTCGGTCTGGTGATAGAAAACCTAGGTGGGGGTTTTATTCAGAAGAGCAGGAAAAGGCTGTCTCATGACACCGGGTCCTGTCTGTGTTCATGGGTGGTCCTTTGATTTAGTTAAACTCCAAAGGGAATTGGAGTTCTCTTCATTAAACAGTCCAAAATCACATTACACAATTTCACAAATAGCTTCATCCTTATTCATTCATTTTATACAACCATTAGATGTAAGTCTCATACCTGAGACTCTTCTATAAACATGATTATGGTAATGTTGCAGTATTGTCTCTCATGAGTTTCACAAAATTGTACCAAACGGACCAGTTCGTAGCTGGATTCTTCACCGATCTTTTATACCTTCTCCAGAACATAAATGTCGTTCGGTTCTCCAGTTCTGTGAGGTGGAAGAATTCCTTTGTTCTCTATGAAACCCACTCTGTCTCTATACTGTGGCCATGAGGAGAGAATCTCCTCATAGGAATTTATGACCGCTCTTACAGAGCCTGGTGTCAGAAGTATAGAGGTCGGGGGATGGTGCATAGAAAAGGCCTGGTGCAGGGGGAGGGGGGTCAACTGTGCTCGCTTTACCCAAAGGGGGCAACGTTATGACACTATCATGGTCCAAGCACACCAAGACAATCGTGAAGAGGGCATGACAAAACCTATTCCCCCTCAGGAGACTGAAAAGATTTAGCATGGGTCCTCAGATCCTCAAAAGGTTCTACAGCTGCACCATCGAGAGCATCCTGACTGGTTCAATCCCTGCCTGGTATTGCAACTGCTCTTACTCCATGCACATGGCACTACAGGGGGTAATGCGTACAGCCCAGTACATCACTGGAGCCAAGCTTCCTGCCATCCAGGACCTCTATACTAGGCGGTGTCAGAGGAAGCCCCCCACACACACTCTGTTATCATCTATGCATAGTCACTTTAATAACTCTACCTACATGTACATATTACCTCAATACCTCGACTAACCAGTGCCCCCGCACATTGACTCTGTACCGGTACCCCCTGTATATAGTCTAGCTATTGTTATTTAACTTCTGCTCTTTAATTACTTGTTCCTTTTATTTCTTATTCTTATTTGTACTTTTTAAAACTGCATTGTTGTTTAGGGGCTTGTAAGTAAGCATTTCACTGTAAGGTCTACACCTGTTGTATTCGGCGCATGTGACTAATAAAATTTTATTTGATAGACTCATAGTACAGAATGATTGATTGACTGCCCAGTTCAACATCAGTTCACCGTCTCACCTCATACCGTATTGGAGCAGCAGCAGCTGACTTGATCGTTGATGCTAATCATCATGTTTGAATCTGAGAGTAAATAGAGCCGACTACATTCTAAAAATGAAGGGTTCAACTGGAGTTGTTCTCAGATCCCCTAAGAACCGTAGGGTTCTTGGTCAATGAAAAACAGCCCCAAAAGGTTCTTCTTCAAAGAACTTGTTAGAAGGTGGGTTTCACTCTAACTTTATGGAAAAAGGTTTATTCAATAAATTTAGCAACTCCTCTCATATTGGGAAGAACCCCCCCCCCCCCGAATTTTCAGGACAGGGCAGTTTTTTTTCCAAATGTGGTGGTTAATTTCTTTAATATCAATTGAGGAGACAAACTTATCACACAAGTCAGAGTTATTCTTAAACTAAATCTTTATTCACTTATAAGGGAGCAGGTCAATACAACGTACACATATAAAGTTAATCAATTAACCCTGATATTCTAAAAGCAGGGCAACAATGTCAATATAATTGTACCCACAAATTGTCAGTTGGCTGCATACATCACAATAAATCACTGATATATCAATTAGTGGGGAAATCAGGTTATGTGCAGTTGAAAATAACACAACTTTTAAAAAAATCATGGAAATGGGAGATATAATTTAACTCAATGATTAGAAGACAACCTGCAGAAGACAGTCAGTTACATTTTAGAGATGCATTTAAATTGACATTCTACATTGTGACATTAATTCATTGATATCATGAAACAACTCCATGTATTTTCTGATGTTTAATCAGAGATCTTTTATCAGAGTATCTCTTGTCACATTGATCACAACTATGACGTTTCTCTCCTGTGTGTACTCGCCGGTGAACTATCAGGCCGTTTGGCTGAGAAAAACTCTTTCCACATTGATTACAGCTATAAGGTTTCTCTCCTGTGTGTGTTCTCTGGTGTGTAGTCAGAGTGCTAGATGAAACAAAACTCTTCCCACATTGATCACAGCTATGAGGTTTCTCTCCTGTGTGTGTTCTCTGGTGTACTATCAAGCTGCTTGACTGAGTAAAACTCCTCCCACATTGAGCACATCTATAAGGATTCTCTCCCGTGTGTGTTCTCTGGTGTAATCTTAACTGTCCTGAAAAAACAAAACTCTGTCCACAGTCAGAGCAGCTATAAGGTTTCTCTCCTGTATGTATTCTCTCATGTTTTTTAAGGTCTGTTGACTGAGTGAATCTTTTCCCACATTCAGCACAGCTATAAGGTTTCTCTCCCGTGTGTGTTCTCTGGTGCGATTTTAACTGTCCTGAAAAAACAAAACTCTTTCCACAGTCAGAGCAGCTATAAGGTTTCTCTCCTGTATGTATTCTCTCATGTTTTTTAAGGTCTGTTGACTGAGTGCATCTCTTCCCACATTGAGCACAGCTATAAGGTTTCTCTCCCGTGTGTGTTCTCTGGTGTGATTTTAAATGTCCTGAAGAAACAAAACTCTTCCCACAGTCAGAGCAGCGGTGAGTTTTCTTCCTTGTGGGTCTCTGCTGGTGTTTCTTGAGGTGTTTTGATCTGGAGAGACTTTTCTTTGCCACATCAGCATCATGAGCTTGTTGAAGCTCCCCAGAGGATCCTCGATAGTCACTTCTCTCTCCTGTGTGAACAAAAAAGACAGACAGATGGTTAAAGGCCCACAACAGCAGAAATCCACTATAAAAGGTGATGCCAACAGCATAGCCATGATGTTGTACAACAATTGACATCTGTAATGAATGTTACAATTATATTACGACAGTCAAGTGAGCAACAATATTTTGTCGTTTTCACATCATTAGTAACATCGATGATTGTAGGCTAGAAATACGTTTTCACAGTTACTGAACCCCTAAGCAGTGTGCCGGGCAACTTTTGGTCACCAATATAGGCCCCTTCCTGTGTTTGCTAAAATTGCCGCACAAGGGCGATGCACACACAATTTAGTTGCAGAAACTCCTCCATGCTAATGAGAAAATCACTAGTTATGGATGTAGTATACAGTGGCTTGCAAAAGTATTCACCCCCTTGGCATTTTTCCAATTTTGTTGCCTTACAACCTGGAATTAAAATAGATTTTTGGGGGGTTTGTATAATTTGATTTACAGAACATGCCTACCACTTTGAAGATGCAAAATATTTTTTATTGTGAAACAAACAATAAGACAAAAAAACAGAAAACTTGAGCGTGCATAACTATTCACCCCCCCAAAGTCAATACTTTGTAGAGCCACCTTTTGCAGCAATTACAGCTGCAAGTCTCTTGGGGTATGTCTCTATAAACTTGGCACATCTAGCCACTGGGATTTTTGCCCATTCAAAACTGCTCCAGCTCCTTCAAGTTTGATGGGTTCAGCTGGTGTACATTAATCTTTAAGTCATAACACAGATTCTCAATTAGATTGAGGTCTGGGCTTTGACCAGGCAATTCCAAGACATTTAAATGTTTCCCCTTAAATCGGGTACGTTTTTTATCCGGCCGTGAAAATACTGCCCCCTAGTCATAACAGGTTAAACCACGCGAGTGTTGCTTTAGCAGTATGCTTAGGGTCATTGTCCTGCTGGAAGGTGAACCTTCGTCCCAGTCTCAAATCTCTGGAAGACTGAAACAGGTTTCCCTCAAGAATTTCCCTGTATTTAGCGCCACCCATCATACCTTCAATTCTGACCAGTTTCCCAGTCCCTGCAGATGAAAAACATCCCTACAGCATGATGCTGCCACCACCATGCTTCATTGTGGGGATGGTGTTCTCGGGGTGATGAGAGGTGTTGGGTTTGCGCCAGACATAGCATTTTCCTTGATGGACAAAAAGCTACATTTTCATTTCATCTGACCAGAGTACCTTCTTCCATATATTTGGGTAGTCTCCCAAATGCCTTTTGGCAAACACCAAACGTGTTTTTTCTTTAACCTATTTGGGATAGGGGGCAGTATTTTCACAGCAGGATAAAACACGTACCCGATTTAATCTGGTTACTACTCCTGCCCAGAAACTAGAATATGCGTATAATTAGTAGATTTGGATAGAAAACACTAAAGTTTCTAAAACTGTTTGAATGGTGTCTGTGAGTATAACAGAACTCATATGGCAGGCCAAAACCTGAGAAGATTCCATACAGGAAGTGCCCTGTCTGACAATTTATTGTCCTTCTGTAGAATCTCTATCAAAAATACAGCATCTGTGCTGTAACGTGACATTTTCAAAGGCTTCCATTGGCTCTCAGAAGGCGCCAGAAAGTGGAATGGGGTGTCTGCTGTCTCTGGGCGAAGAACAGCAGGAGTATTTGTTAGTGGTCAGGCTGGGAACAGTGACACTGGAGATGCGCATTCACGAGACTACTCAATTTTTTTCTTTCAGCCTTTGAATGAATACAACGTTGCCCGGTTGGAATATTATCACTATTTTATGAGAAAAATAGCTAAAAATTGATTTTAAACAGCGTTTGACATGCTTCGAAGTACGGTAATGGAATATTTTGACATTTTTTGTCACGAAATGCACTCGCGCGTCACCCTTCGGATAGGGACCTGAACGCACGAACAAAACGCAGCTATTTGAATATAACTATGGATTATTTGGAACCAAAACAACATTTGTTGTTGAAGTAGAAGTCCTGGGAGTGCATTCTGACGAAGAACAGCAAAGGTAATCCAATTTTTCTTATAGTAATTCTGAGTTTAGTGAGCACCAAACTTGGTGGGTGTCAAATTAGCTAGCCTGTGATGGCCGAGCTATCTACTCAGAATATTGCAAAATGTGCTTTCGCCGAAAAGTTATTTTAAAATCTGACATCGCGATTGCATAAAGGAGTTCTGTATCTATAATTCTTTAAAAAATGGTTCTGTTTTTTGTGAACGTTTATCATGAGTAATTTAGTAAATTCACTAGAAGTTTGCGGTGGGTATGCTCGTTCTGAACATCACATGCTAATGTAAAAAAGCTGTTTTTTGATATAAATATGAACTTGATTGAACAAAACATGCATGTATTGTATAACATAATGTCCTAGGAGTGTCATCTGATGAAGATCATCAAAGGTTAGTGCTGTATTTAGCTGTGGTTTTGGTTTTTGTGACATATATGCTTGCTTTGAAAATGGCTGTGTGATTATTTTGGCAGGGTACTCTCCTGACATAATCTAATGTTTTGCTTTCGCTGTAAAGCCTTTTTGAAATCAGACAATGTGGTTAGATTAACGAGAGACTTGTCTTTAAAATGGTGTAAAGTAGTCATATGTTTGAGAAATTGAAGTTATAGCATTTTTGAGGTATTTGTAATTCGCGCCACGCTCTACCATTGGATATTGGTGAGGCGTTCCGCTAGCAGAACGTCTGTCCCTAAAAGTTTTTTTTTGGCCACTCTTCCATAAAGCTAGAGGTCCTTGGTCTTCATAGTGCCGCTTGCTTGGTGGTGCCCCTTGCTTAGTGGTGTTGCAGACTCTGGGCTCTTTCAGAACAGGTGTATATATACACTGAGATCATGTGACAGATCATGTGACAGATCATGTGATTGAAGTTTTTTTATTGTTTTGAATTTTTTTCTTCATTTCACTTCACCAATTTGGACTATTTTGTGTATGTCCATTACATGAAATCCAAATAAAAATACATTTAAATTACAGGTTGTAATGCAACAAAATAAGAAAAATGCCAAGGGGGTGAAAACTTTCGCAAGGCACTGTATCTGGTTGTAGAAACTCCTCCAAGCTAATGAGGAAACCGCTAGTTATGGATGTAGTATATCTGGTTGCAGAAACACCTCCATGCTAATGAGGAAACCGCTAGTTATGGATGTAGTATATCTGGTAATGAGGAAACCACTAGTTATGGATGTAGTATATCTGGTAATGAGGAAACCACTAGTTATGGATGTAGTATATCTGGTAATGAGGAAACCACTAGTTATGGATGTACTATATCTGGTAATGAGGAAACCACTAGTTATGGATGTAGTATATCTGGTAATGAGGAAACCACTAGTTATGGATGTACTATATCTGGTAATGAGGAAACCACTAGTTATGGATGTAGTATATCTGCTAATGAGGAAACCGATAGTTATGGATGTAGTATATCTGCTAATGAGGAAACCACTAGTTATGGATGTAGTATATCTGGTAATGAGGAAACCGCTAGTTATGGATGTAGTATATCTGGTAATGAGGAAACCACTAGTTATGGATGTAGTATATCTGGTAATGAGGAAACCCCTAGTTATGGATGTAGTATATCTGGTAATGAGGAAACCCCTAGTTATGGATGTAGTATATCTGGTAATGAGGAAACCACTAGTTATGGATGTAGTATATCTGGTAATGAGGAAACCACTAGTTATGGAGGTAGTATATCTGCCTGGAGCAAAAATGGTGCGAAAAGATTTTGGTTTTTCACAAGGTATTCTGAATATTACAGAGAAAGATCAGGAGTGCCACATGTAACAGTATAGCTTCCGTCCGTCTCCTCATCTCGCCCCAACCTGGGCTTGAACCAGGGACCCTCTGCACACATCAACAACTGACACCCACGAAGCATCGTTACCCATCGCGCCACAAAAGCCACCGAACAACTACTTCAGGTCGCAGAGCGAGTGACGTCACCCGATTGAAACGCTATTAGCGCGCACCACCGCTAACTAACTCGCCATTTCACATCGGTTACACTACTCAAGGAAACATGAAGCTCTGTTGTCTATTCACTAATTCCCCACAGTGGGGAAACTTACAGGCTGCCAGCAAAAATAGCCGCCATTTCCAGGTTGCTTATGAGTACATTTCACACTACTTTGGATTATAATTGAAAGGCTCCTTTGAATGTCCTGCTTAATATAATATGTGTTGTCGCAAATCAACTGCTTTATACTTAAAAAAAAAAAAACTTTAACCAGTAAAATGCTCTTTGGCTAACTTTGCTACCAGTCTGTCAATGAGCGTTTGCAAACTAAGTGTACCCAAATTGGCCCATAGCTTCATCTAACAATAAAGTTAGACTTACTGTAGGACCCATAACTTCACCTGACAACAACATAGACCTACTGTAGGACCCATAACTTCACCTAACAACAATATAGACCTACTGTAGGACCCATAACTTCACCTAACAACAACATAGACCTACTGTAGGACCCATAACTTCACCTAACAACAACATAGACCTACTGTAGGACCCATAACTTCACCTAACAACAACATAGACCTAGGACTATAAATTATTTAATGTTTCAGGTGAAACATGGAAACTAAAATGTCTTTGTCATGACATTTCATAACCTGATCACCAGATAATTTTGTGAATAATCCCACTAGGCTACTCTGTAATGTGTTGTCTTTCTAAATGTCCTGAATAAAGGAAAATAGCTCTGTGTGTTGTACAATAGCCTATCCATCAAGGAACAGTTCTCTACACATTATGAGCTAAATATCTCTGTGTCCAAACAGACTAACGAGACCCTACTGTAAATCAACCAGACAATAACACTATGAACATCAATTTGTTAGGGATGTTGGATCCAACGTGGAGCACGGCATAACTGTCTTTACCAGAGTAATGAATGAAGAAGCACTTTGGTTGTTGTTGCATGTCGTGATGTTTGTCATTTGACTGTCATTCAGAAAATGATTTCCTGGATCAGCTGATGATAGTTGAACATGTGACTGTAACTAAACAGCTACAGTATTAAGAATTATGAGTAATTATTGAAGAACCGCGTTAATGACAGTATCCATTTGGGTGTTGTCAATAAAGTTAAGGTGACTCGGTTAGAACCATAGGATTTAGCAAACTCTGAAATGATTTAGGATTTCTGTGCCCATGAAAACTATTTTACCAGCGTAACATAAGGAGACACTAAATGTTACGTAGGTAGAGAGCATTTCAGCGATCTGAATGCAAAAAAACTGTCCTAACAGGACAATAACCTAAACCACAAGGCCAAATCTACACTGGAGGAGCTTACCAAGATGACATTGAATGTTCCTGAGTGACCTAGTTACAGTTTGGACTTAAATCGTCTTGAAAGTCTATGGCAAGACTTGAAAATGGCTTGTGTCCCTGTTTTATAAGATAGTACTCACTGTATTTACTGGTGTTAATCAGATCAATATCCCTGTTTTATTAGATAGTACTCACTGTATTTACTGGTGTTAATCAGTTCTCCAGTCTTCTCTTCTTCCTCTAATGTGACAGTAATCTCCCCCTCTTCATCCTTCATTCCAAAAACGTCTTCATCTTCTTTCACTTCATCCTCCACTCCAAAAACTGCATCTTCCTCCTCTTCTTTCACAGTAACATCCTCCTCCTCTTTCTCTTCTTCCTCTTCTTTCACTGTAACGTCTTTCTCTTCTTCTTTCACTGTAACACCCTCTACTTGTTTTTGTATTGTAACATCCTCCTCTTCTTCCTCCTCTTTCACCAGAGCTTCTTTCTCCGTCCAGCAGACCTCTTCTTTAACAGGAGGAGAGTAGCTTAGTGAACTCATGGTCGGGGATAATAGCTAGTTAGCATTAGCGACTAGACTAGTGCTAACTTAACCAGCCAGCTAGCTGACTTACAACGTAAATATTACATCAAATGGGGTAGCTAGTTGTTTCCACATAAGTATGTTTAAATCATAGTGGCAATTAAACCACGAAATCGTATAAAGAACTTGAATGTTCCGACTTTGTCGGCTAGCGAGCTACCGAGGTGGCTGCAGTTGTTGAAGAAGCGTTCCGTCCACTAGATTATACGTCACACTAGAAACATCGCCTGAAAGACACATATCGCCATCTGCTGTCTGGAGGGAGGAAACGCAGTTGAGGAGGGAAAACTATTTTTCTTCTTCATTGAATTATAATATTATAAAGCAGTTTAGCGAAACGTTTTTTCTCTCTATTAAATAATAATATTATTATTAACACGTACAAAGAGCAACAAGTGTTGTTTGATTAGTTCAGATTTGTTTATGAGAATTTAAATCAAACTACATCGACTCCACATCTGTATTTCTGATTCAGTCAAATAACTAGATGTCAAAATAAGCACCTAGTTATTGATACCCTTGATAAAGAAGAGCAAAAATTACTGTATAAAATAAATAAATAATCTTTACCCACTACCAGGATATTTTAGCCCAAAACCTGGTTACCTCTCTGCTAGGAGGCTGAATCTTGGCCATAAGTGGATCTTCCAGCAAGACACATCAACAAAGAAATTGTAAATTGGGCACAAATCAACATGGGTAGCAATAATTCAGACCTTTTGAGAATTACGTGTTAAACTAAATCTCTTTCTCTGCGTTTTGTGTTACTATAAAATAATATAATTTTCCTTAATTTTGTTGGTGTAACAATACATCATGCAGATGTATATAATGAACAGACTAGGTCTATACTGCTGCTACATGGTGTAACAATACATCATGTAGATGTATATAATGAACATACTTGGTCTATACTGCTGCTACATGGTGTAACAATACATCATGTAGATGTATATAATGAACAGACTAGGTCTATACTGCTCCTACATGGTGTAACAATACATCATGTAGATGTATATAATGAACAGACTAGGTCTATACTGCTCCTACATGGTGTAACAATACATCATGTGGGGCTTTAAGGTAATGCTGTTGGTGTGACGTATAATGTAGTGGACGGAACTCTTCTTTCAACAACAGCAACAGTTATTCAGCCTCCTCGGTAGCTTGCTAGACAAAATAGCCGAACCAATAAAGCTCTTTAGACGCGTTAGTGTGTATTAGCCACTGTGTTTTAAACCCACTTCTGTCGTCTAGTTAGTTATCCGATTTAATTTCATATTTACGGTGTTGTTGTTATTATTCAGCTAGCAGGCTGGTTAAGTTAGCATTAGCCTAGCTAGCTAACATCCCCGACCATGAGTTCACTAAGCTACTCTCCTCCTGCTAAAGAAGAGGTCTGCTGGACGGAGAAAGAGGGACTGTGGCTGAACGTTGTCGTGAAAGAGGAAGAGGATGTCCCAATACAAAAACAAGTAAAGGGTGAGGCTGTTACAGTGAAAGAAGAAGAGAAGGACGCGTTCAGAATGAAAGAGGAGGAGGGGGAGATGACTGTCACATTGGAAGAAGAGGATGAAACTGGATATCTGGGCCCGGTTTCCCAAACGCATCTTAAGGCGTCCAATGGTTCTAACGATGAACGGGCCCTGATTAACACTAGTAAGTACTGTCTTAAATACAGAGGCACAAACTATGCAGTTGTTGAACTGATGTGTGGTGTTACAGGGGAAATATGCAATATCTACATCCATATTTAGACTTTTAAATTATTTATTTATAGCCATTGATTCTTGAAGAATATAACACATGCCTCATGAGCTTAGTTCAACTGTTGTACCCCATCAGAACCCCAAATAAGCTTTTTTTTACTCAAATGTTGAGAAACAATGTAAATCAACACTGTATCGCCTCAACATGGTTAAAACTATAATGTTGATATCATGGATGGTCAGTCTTTGCATCCATAGGTCTGTCTATGCATTTGAGACTAGTTACATTTCTCCAGCCCCATCCATCATCTTATTACCAAAACAGTGGTGGAATTACATCTTTGTTATTGTTTGGACTGCAGGTTGGTTGATTTGATTGTGTGGCTTTTTTAAAGGGGCAACCTAGGATTTAAACAGCAACAAAATGTCAGCCCTGAGACTTGGTTTGGTAAACAGCTGAGGAATGGGGTCTGGAGAAATGTAACCACTCTCTCAAATTCATAGAGAAAGCTATTGTAGCAACCGTAACCCAAAACCTAGTTCGGACATCTTGGTGTAACAGTTATAAGGTGTTGGCTTGACAGTCACTGGACCCAGGTTTGAGTCCAGCTCAGTGCTACCACCTGAATTGACTACACTATAAATACAAGCACTGGCCATCCATGAGGTCAAAATGATAGTTTTAAACAAGATTTCAAGGCTATACAGTGCTTGTTGACAAACAGTGGCGTTTTATGAGCTTATGTTTTGGTTTCTGGTGGGGTAATACAGTTGAATCATTTGAGACATTTATAAGTTATATTCTTCAAGAATCAATGGTTATATAGTAAATGGGTCTTTCTATAACTGCCAGTGTAGATTTCCTGTGGGTGTCAAATTGTTAGAGCTGTTGATAAGTCATTAACTGTGTTAGAATACTCATACTAACCGTGCTATTTGTGATGTGAATTGAGTATGTAGTATGCTTATTGGTAATAAATTCGCTCTGGCTATCTACTCTGATTTCAGAGCACTCTCGTCTGAGTACCAGAGAGCAGAATAATGAATTTACTTGCGCTCAACACCCGTTGAATATGTCCAGGTGTCAGTAAACGTAGGTCAAAAAAAGCATAATTTAAATGTTTTCCAGCAGCACAGATACAGTCACTCAGGATAACATGAACACTGCCTAACCAACTCTGCTAGGGCGAGTAAAATGGTAAGTCTCATTTGTGTCTGGAAGTAGCTAGCAAGCTAAGGTCAGAACGGTCAAATCAACCCAACTCCTCGGCCGGAGCGGCCAGTGGCTCCGAGAGCAAAACGGGCTGAATTTACAAACGGACAATCTGACAACGGTCTGAATTTATGAAGCACTCTGGTATTCAAGATTGAATTTAAAAACACACCCGAAGTTGTAAAATGTGTAACTAGTGATGTGTTATGCTAACTAGCTAGCAAGAGGTTGCATAGCAACAGCATAAACTTCCGGTAGACAGGAGAAGAGCGCTCAACTGAAAGGAAACGGTTCAGTTACAGTTTACTACAATTATCTAATAGCATATACTCATTAAGTATGTAGTTACAGTATACTACAATTAACTAATAATATGTAGTGTATACTCATTAAGTATGTAGTTACAGTATACTACAATTAACTAATAGTATGTAGTATATACTCATTAAGTATGTAGTTACAGTATACTACAATTAACTAATAATATGTAGTATATACTCATTAAGTATGTAGTTACAGTTTACTACAATTAACTAATAGTATGTAGTATATACTCATTAAGTATGTAGTTACAGTATACTACAATTAACTAATAGTATGTAGTATATACTCATTAAGTATGTAGTTACAGTATACTACAATTAACTAATAGTATGTAGTATATACTCATTAAGTATGTAGTTACAGTATACTACAATTAACTAATAGTATGTAGTATATACTCATTAAGTATGTAGTTACTACTACAATTAACTAATAGTATGTAGTATATACTCATTAAGTATGTAGTTACAGTATACTACAATTAACTAATAGTATGTAGTATATACTCATTAAGTATGTAGTTAGTCTTCCCTGTGGCTCAGTTGGTAGAGCATGGTGTTTGCAACGCCAGCATGGTGTGTGCAACGCCAGGGTTGTGGGTTTGATTCCCACGGGGGGCCAGTACAAAAAAAATACAAAAATGTATGCATCCACTACTGTAAGTCGCTCTGGATAAGAGCGTCTGCTAAATGACTAAAATGTAAATGTAAAAATGTTACAGTATACTACAATTAACTAACTTAAGTATGTAGTATACAGTATGTTAGTATGGGTATTCAAACACAGCTATTCGCCTTTTTTCTATTTATTTTCAATGCCATTACATTAAAGGTGAAACATACCCACATTCCATAACATTTATGAATTGTTTGAAACCTTTGTTTTAAACCCTTCTCAAAGCTGGTGCCTTCCCGGATTTGTAATTAAAAAAAATCATAAAACACTACTTGACTTTCCTTGTATTTATGGCAGTGTAGTTCCCTTAAGGGTCAGTCAACTTTGGTACAACATACTATGGGGAGTCACGACTTCGATTGAAGGATCTAAAATCACACCTGAAAAGGCCAATGAAATCCGCGCCTGGCTGGAAGTCCCGCCTTCCACAGATGATGAGCGTCAGGCTCGGATTCATTCCTTCAATTATTCCGCTCTTCACCTCGGTGTGAACAGGAACAATTCATGCTACTTAAACATTCAATTGTAACACGAGACTGTCTTACGTGGGCCAACTAAACTGACACTTAGTGGTAGTGTGATCACCCCCTGGACTTTGTGTGGTTCTCATAGTTTCCTAATCACAAACAATGACCTGGCTTTAGCAATGAGTAATATGGCTAAAAATGAGACCTAGACAATGAAAGTTCAGACCGAGGTAAAGTTGGATTTATATTCACACATTCAGATATTTAACAGACATTGGCCAAAAGCGATTTAAAATTGTAAAAATCAATAACTAATTCATTGATTGTCACAAAAACATCAAACTAGGTATGATTTTTTTCTATAAATGTCAGTGTGGGTGCACCATTTCAGTGTGTCCGTGATGTGTACGCCGAGGAACTTAAAACTCTCCACCCTCTCCGCTACTGTCCTGTCAATGTAGATAGGGGGCTGCTCCCTCTGCTGTTTCCTGAAGTCCACGATCATCTCCTTTGTTTTGTTGACATTGAGTGTGAGGTTATTTTCCTGACACCACACTCCGAGGGCCCTCACCTCCTCCCTGTAGGCCGTCTCGTTGTTGTTGGTAATCAAGCCTACCACTGTAGTGTCGTCTGCAAACGTGATGATTGAGTTGGAGTCGTGCATGGCCACGCAGTCGTGGGTGAACAGGGAGTACAGGAGAGGGCTGAGAACGCATCCTTGTGGGGACCCAGTGTTGAAGGTCAGCGGGGTGGAGATGTTGTTACCTACCCTCACCACTTGGGGGCTGCCCGTCAGGAAGTCCAGGACCCAGTTGCACAGGGCGGGGTCGAGAACCAGGGTCTCGAGCTTAATGACGAGTTTGGAGGGTGCTATGGTGTTAAATGCTGAGCTGTAATCGATGAACAGCATTCTTACATAGGTATTCCTCTTGTCCAGATGGGTTAGGGCAGTGTGCAGTGTGATGGCGATTGCGTCGTCTGTGGACCTATTGGGGCGGTAAGCAAATTGGAGTGGGTCTAGGGTGTCAGGTAGGGTGGAGGTGATATGCTCCTTGACTAGTCTCTCAAAGAACTTCATGATGGCGGAAGTGAGTGCTATAGGGCGGTAGTCATTTAGCTCAGTTACCTTAGTTTTCTTGGGAACAGGAACAATGGTGGCCCTCTTGAAGCATGTGGGGACAGCAGACTGGGATAAGGATTGATTGAATATGTCTGTAAACACACCAGCCAGCTGGTCTGCGCATGCTCTGAGGACGCGGCCGGGGATGCCGTCTGGGCCTGCAGCCTTGCTAGGGTTAACACGTTTAACCTCTCTGGGGTATGTGGGACGGTAGCGTCCCACTCGCCAACAGCCAGTGAAATAGCAGAGCGCCAAATTCAAAACAACAAAAATCTCATAATTCAAATTTCTCACACATACAAGTATTATACACCATTTTAAAGATAAACTTCTCGTTAATCCAACCACAGTGTCCGATTTCAAAAAGGCTTTATGGCAAAAGCATACCATTAGATTATTACGACAGCACCTAGACAAGAAAAACCACAGCCATTTTCCAAGCAAGGAGAGGCGTCACAAAAACCAGAAATACAGCTAAAATTTATCACTGACTCATAGGATTTTATGTTACACAATACATGTACGTTTTGCTCGATAAAGTTCACATTTATATAAAAAAAAAACATTTTACATTGGTGTGTAATGTTCAGAAATGTTTTACCTCCAAAACTTCCAGTGAATGAGCACATCAATTTACAGAAATACTCATCATAAACGTTGATAAAATATACAACTGTTATGCATAGAATTAAAGATAATCTTATCCTTAATGCAACCGCTGTGTCAGATTCCAAAAAAGCTTTACGGCAAAAGCACACTTTGCAATAATTGGAGTACAGCGCTCAGTCACCAAAAAAAGCCATACAGATACCCGCCAGGTTGTGGAGTCAACAAAATTCAGAAATAGCATTATAAATATTCACTTACCTTTGATGATCTTCATCGGAATGCACTCCTAGGAATCCCAGTTCCACAATAAATGTTCATTTTGTTTAGATAAAGTCCATATTTATAAAGTCCAAATACCTCCTTTTTTTCGAGCGTTCAGTTCACTATTCCAAATGCAGTAGGCACATGCACTAGGTTCAGACGAAAAGTCCAAAAAAGTTATATTACAGTTTGTAGAAACATGTCAAACGATGTATAGAATCAATCTTTAGAATGTTTTTATCATAAATCTTCAATAATATTCCAACCGGACAATTCCTTTGTCTTCATAAATGAAAAGGAACTCAGCTCGCTCTCACGGCCGCGCGCATGACTGAGCTCATGGCTTTTTCCCAGACACCTGATTCCAATAGCTCTTATTCTCTCCCCATTCACAGTAGAAGCCTGATACAACGTTCTAAAGACTGTTGACATCTAGTTGAAGCCTTAAGAAGTGCAATCTGACCCCACAGACACAGGATATTGGATAGACAATCCCTTAAACTACAAACTTGAGAATTCCCACTTCCTTGGTTGGATGTTTCTCAGGTTTTCGCCTGCCATATGAGTTCTGTTATACTCACAGACATCATTCAAACACTTTTAGAAACTTCAGAGTGTTTTCTATCCAAATCTACTAATAACATGCATATCCTAGCTTCTGGGCCTGAGTAGCAGGCAGTTTACTACGGCACGCTTTTCATCCGGATGTGAAAATACTGCCCCCTACCCCAAAGAAGTTAAATGTTTTACTCACGTTGGCTATAGTGAAAGAGAGCCCGCAGGTTTTGGTTTTGGTAGGTTTTGGTCGTGTCAGTTTTGTAGGTTTTGTAGTCCGTGATTGACTGTAGACCCTGCCACATACCTCTCGTGTCTGAGCCATTGACTTGCGACTCCGCTTTGTCTCTGTACTGACGCTTAGCTTGTTTGATTTAATAGTATGTTGTACCTAGTTTCCCTCCTTCAGGGAACAGTAGCTATAGTCATAACGTGGATTTAATAGTATGTTGTACCTAGTTTCTCTCCTTCAGGGAACAGTAGTTATAGTCATAACTTGTGGATTTAATAGTATGTTGTACCTAGTTTCCCTCCTTCAGGGAACAGTAGTTATAGTCATAACGTTAAGCTTGTCATATGATGAACTTTAACTTAAATACTGGATCTTGCTGTCGGACAGTTTTTTTGTATTCAGGTCTCTGAAATGCTCTCTACCTACGTAACATTTAGTGTCTCCTTATGTTACACTGGGTTAACAGTTTTCATGGGCACAGAAATCCTAAATCATTTCAGAGTTTGCTAAATCCAATGGTCCTAACCGAGAGTCACCTTAACTTTATTGACAACACCCAAATGGATACTGTCATTAATGTGGTTCTTCAATAATTACACATAATAGTTAATACTGTAGCTGTTTAGTTAGTCACATGTTCAACTATCATCAGCTGATCCACAAAATCATTTTCTGCATGCCAGTCAAATGTGCTTCTTCATTCATTACTCTGATAAAGACAGTTATGCCGTGCTCCACGTTGGATCCAACATCCCAAACAAATCGATGTTTATAATGTGTTATTGTCTACTTGATTTACAGTAGGGTCTCGTTAGTCTGTCTGAACACAGAGATACTTAGCTCATAATGTGTAGAGAACTGTTCCTTGATGGATAGGCTATTGTACAACACACAGAGCTATTTTCCTTTATTCAGGACATTTAGAATGACAACTCATTACAGAGTAGCCTAGTGGGATTATTCACAAAATTATCTGGTGATCAGGTTATGAAATGTCATCACAGACATTTTAGTTTCCATGTTTCACCTGAAATATTAAATGATTTATAGTCCTAGGTCTATGTTGTTAGGTGACGTTATGGGTCCTACAGTAGGTCTATGTTATTGTTAGGTGAGATTATGGACCATTTTGGCATACACTTAGTAGACAAACCCTCATTGTCAGGCTGATCGAAAACTAGCCAATGAGCATTTTACTGGTTGAAGTAATTTTTAACCTCTCTGGGGTCAGCGGGACGAAATCGTCCCACCTACTCAACAGCCAGTTGAATCCCGTGGCGCGTTATTCAAATACCTTAGAAATGCTATTACTTCAATTTCTCAAACATATGACTATTTTACACCATTTTAAAGACAAGACTCTCGTTAATCTAACCACACTGTCCGATTTCAAAAAGGCTTTACAACGAAAGCAAAACATTAGATTATGTCAGCAGAGTACCCAGCCAGAAATAATCAGACACCCATTTTTCAAGCTAGCATATAATGTCACATAAACCCAAACCACAGCTAAATGCAGCACTAACCTTTGATGATCTTCATCAGATGACAACCCTAGGACATTATCTTATACAATACATGCATGTTTTGTTTAATCAGTTCATATTTATATCAAAAACCAGCTTTTTACATTAGCATGTGACGTTCAGAACTAGCATACCCCCCGCAAACTTCCGGTGAATTTACTAAATTACTCACGATAAACGTTCACAAAAAACATAATTATTTTAAGAATTATAGATACAGAACTCCTCTATGCACTCGCTATGTGATGCGCCCGACGCATTTTGTGACAAAAAATGTCTAGATATTCCATTACCGTACTTCGAAGCATGTCAACTGCTGTTTAAAATAAATTTTTTTGCCATTTTTCTCGTAAAAAAGCAATAATATTCCGACCGGGAATCTGTTTAGGTTCAAAGACGATAGAAAATAAAAACATGGGGTCGACTCGTGCATGCGCCTCAGCCCATTGTCCTCTGATAGAGCACTTGCCAAAAGCGCTAATGTGTTTCAGCCTGGGGCTGTAATTACATCATTCAGCTTTTTCCCGCCTTCTGAGAGCCTATGGGAGCTGTAGGAAGTGTCACGTTACAGCAAAGATCCTCAGTCTTCAATAAACAGAGTCAAGAAGCTCAAGGAATGGTCAGAGAGGGCACTTCCTGTAAGGAATCTTCTCAGGTTTTTGCCTGCCATATGAGTTCTGTTATACTCACAGACACCATTCAAACAGTTTTAGAAACTTTAGGGTGTTTTCTATCCAAAGCCAATAATTATATGCATATTCTAGTTTCTGGGCAGTAGTAATAACCAGATTAAATCGGGTACGTTTTTTATCCGGCCGTGTAAATACTGCCCCCTACCCCCAACAGTTTAAATATAAAATAGTACATTTTCGACATTAACACAAACATTATATTAAATCAGGACTTTCAAACGAGCCTTACAATTATAATCCAAAGTAGTGTAAAATGATAATATTCATAATCAACCTGGAAATGGAGGCTATTTTTGCTGTCAGCCTATGAGAACTCCCCTGAGTTTCCCCCACGGTGGTGAATTAGTGAATAGACACAGCTTAATGTGAGTTTCCTTGAGTAGCACTCCTGATCTTGCGCTGATAGTGCGCTGTAATATTCAGAATACATTGTGAAAACGAATCTTTGCTCACCATTTTTTAAATATATATATTTTTTTCACCCCTTTTTTTCTCCCCAATTGGTAGTTACAGTCTTGTCTCATCGCTGCAACTCCCGTACGGACTCTGGAGAGGTGAAGGTCGAGAGCCATGCGTCCTCCGAAACACAACCCAACCAAGCCGCACTGCTTCTTGACACAATGCCCATCCAACCTGGAAGCCAGCAGCACCAATGTGTCCGAGGAAACACCGTACACCTGGCGACCTGGTCAGCGTGCACTGCGCCCGGCCCGCCACAGGAGTCGCTAGTGCGCGATGAGACAAGGATATCCCTGCCGGCCAAACCCTCCCCTAACCCGGACGATGCTGGGCTAATTGTGCGTCGCCCCATGGGCCTCCCGGTTGCGGCTAGCTGCGACAGAGCCTGGACTCGAACCCAGAATCTCTAGTGGCACAGCTAGCACTGCGATGCAGTGCCTTAGACCACTGCGCCACTCGGGAGGCCCTTGCTCACCATTTTTGCTCCAGGCAGATATAGTACATCCTTAATTAGCGGTTTCTGCATTAGCAGGGAGGAGTTTCTACAACCAAATTGTGTGTGCATCGCCCTTGTCGCAATTTTAACAAACACAGATTGGGGCCTATATTGGATACCAAAAGTTGCCTGGCACACTGCTTAGGAGTTCAACACCTTTTACTTATTTCTAGTTACTACTAATGTGAAAACAAGACTAAATATGACTATTGTTGCTCACTTGACTGTCTTAAGACAATTGTCAAGTAATTTTAACATTCATTACAGACATCAATTGTTGTACAATATCATGGCTACGCTGTTGGCATCATCTTTTTCAGTGGATTTCTACTGTTGTGGGCCTTTAACCATCTGTCTGACTTGTTCACACAGGAGAGAGACGTGACTATCGTGGATCCTCTGGGGAGCCTCAACATCATGATGCTGATGAGGCAGAGAAGAGTCTGTCCAGATCCTATCACCTCAAGTTACACCAGCAGAGACCCACAGGGAAGAAATCTATCTTCTGCTCTGACTGTGGGAAACGTTGCAAATCTTAATCAGAACTTAAAATACACCAGCGAACACACAAAGGAGAGAAATCTCACCACTGTTTTGATTGTGGGAAGAGTTACTTAAGACTAAAATCACTTCAAGTACACCTGAAAATTCACAATGGAGAGAAACCTTACAGCTGTGATCAATGTGGGAAGAGTTTTACTACATCTAGCTATCTGATTATACACCAGAGAACACATACAGGAGAGAAACCGTACAGCTGTACTGAATGTGGGAAGAGTTCTACTCAGTCAAGCAACCTGTTATCACACCAGAGGAGACACACAGGAGAGAAACCTTTTAATTGTAATCAATGTGTGAAAAGTTTTATTACATCTAGAGAACTGACTGAACACCAGAGAACACACACAGGAGAGAAACCTTATATCTGTGATCAATGTGGGAAGAGTTTTATTTCATCTAGCCATCTGACTAGACACCAGCGAGTACACACAGGAGAGAAACGATTCCACTGTTCAGATTGTGGAAAAAGATTCTCAACTTCACAGTATTTGAAGAAGCACCAGAAAACACACACAGGAGAGAAATCTTATAGCTGTGATCAATGTGGGAAGAGTTTTACTCAGTCAAGTTCCCTGAAATCCTACCGTAAACTACACACAGGAGAGAAACCTTTTAGCTGTGATCAATGTGGTTAGAGTTTTACTACATCTAGCTATCTGACTATACACCAGCGGAGACACACAGGAGAGAAATCTTATAGCTGTGTTCAATGTGGGAAGAGATACTCTGATAAAAGTTAGCTGATCAAACATCAGAAAATACATACATGAAGGAGTAGTTTCATGATCTCAATGTCACAATGTAGAATGTTATAACATTGTAGTATTGATTTCAACATGATATGGATATTAGCCTCAGGGGGAAAATCCAGGCTCTGAAATGGAAGAGTACTATTTATGTTATTTAACAAAAAGTGACTAACAAAAAAAGAGTTGTGTTACACTTACCACGTTGGTGACCCACTGGAATCACAATGCAACACTTCAAAATGTATCTGGCTGTTTTCTACAAATTGTCCTCTAACCAGTGATGTACACCTTACTCCCAGATTCCGTGTGGTTTTTGAGCTGTTAGTTTTAACAGGACGTGCAACCTCATCTCCCTCCTCTCGGCACAAATGATTTTAGCATGATATCGATGAGTGATGACAAATAAGTGTTGGGTTCCTTTGTTTAATGACCCCTACATTTAAATGCATCACTCCAAAATGTAGCTGACTGTCTTCTGCAGGTTGTCCTCTAACCTTTAGTTGTGTTAGTTTTCTGATTTCCCAATTAATCGATATCAGTGATTTATTGCTACTTGTCAAAGCAACAGCGTTTCTGGTGCTTGTGCAGTTTATAAGGTGCTTGTTTAAGAAAATACAAGTAATATGATTATTGTGGCAGATGTGCGTAAATAGCACATTTTATGTTTAGGTTTTCAATATATCACACTGTTTCTGCATATTGGTTATTGATTTGGACACGTTAAAACTGTGTTTGACATTGGGGATATCCCACCTAGCAACATGTCATTGAAAAGAGTTGAAAAGAAGACTAATATATGTCCGGCTGTAGTTGAAAGTGACGTCATTGTAAATAAGAATTTGTTCTTACAGTGATGACCTACCGGGGAACAGTGGGTTAACTGCCATGTTCAGGTGCAGAACGACAGATTTTGACCTTGTCAGCTCTTGGATTCAATCCAGCAACCTTTCGGTTACTGTTAAATGAAGGTTAAAATAAAGAAAGAAATACACATGGACGCAGTATAATAATAAATTGGTCTATAATCAATTTTATTAACAATCCTACATCACTCCAGTATTTCTTTGCGACATTCAAATGCTAATTGTCTTTATTCCACTACTGAAGAAGCATGACTCAAATCACCTCATATTTCAAACATTCAGCCTGACAAAAGATACATGTTTTATTATTACATGCCTCACCATTAAATTAATTATTGCCAATACATATTAACAAAGGGGTGTACATTTGGTTTAAATATTTCATATTTACAATTCATGTAACATTTAGTAATCATTATTATTTATGCAACCAACTGACAATTTTTGGGTACAATTATATTGACATTGTTATCCTGCTTTTAGAATATCAGGGATCATTCTTAGATGTGCCAACCCAAATGTACTAGAGCATGACATTGGGGACTGGGCCCGATCCAACAACATGCCTATCGAGATATTGCAGGAGTTTGCTCTTGAAATCAGACATGACTAATACAATTTGATTTGATTTTTGTTTGGGCTCGGGGACGAGAGTTCTAGAAGCTAGTGAGTTTTAGGATTCTATAGAAAGAAAAAGGAGAAAAATTATATGATTGTATATTATTATTTAGAAATATGTGTTTTTATCTTGTTTTGAATTGTTGACAGCCAGTAGACCCCATGTTTATATTGGTGAAGGTGAAGCATTGTAGTTGATTATAATGTGAAATGGAAGTTGTTTTCTGTTGGTGGTGAGCAAACTTTTCCAACAAAAATATAGGATATATTTGTTGTCTTAAGGTGTTACAGGCTTTCGTTTTTCCATTTATGTTTTGAGGTTGGACTTTAGCACGTCTAGCTCGTTAGCACGTCTAGCTCGTTAGCACGTCTAGCTCGTTAGCTTCCAACCCAAAACACGCTTGTATTCTGGGTTGGAAGTTGCATCCAATTAATATTTTAATCAATGGATTTTCCTTAGAATGCTCATTCGTCTTTCAGTTGTTAATCTTATGTTTGTTGTGGTAAATATTTCTGTTTATTTTCATTGTTTTATTTTTTTTTCTGCGAAGCATCCATGTCTGAAATGTGCTGTATAAATAAAGCTTGATTTGAACATATTGCAAAAGAAATTAACCCAATGACTGACAATCAACAGACTTGCAAAACCAATACGTATCTTGGTCCATCTTATTATGAAAAACGTATAAATTCAGTATATCTCCCATTATGTCAAAATAGTGCTGGTATGTACGTTTAGTAGCACTTTTCAACCAACCCAGTGCATTTGTTGAAGATAAATGTTTAATTCAACAATACGTCAAAGGATTCAACTACTGCAAACTGGAACAAACAAATGGATCAACCAGATCAATCCCACTTTTCCAGCCTGTTGAAGGCGTGGTGGAGTGGTAAACACCACCCCCGGCTCTACCAGGGGCTTGAGGTGGTCTCCCACAGCTCTGCTTATGTCATGTTCTGTGGCCTTGCTGTTCCATTTATTGACTGTCCCTGCAACACAGAAACACATTTAGTCATATTATATATAACACTCAAAGTAATGGATATGGAGTATCTATGGCCTCAGTTACACCTGGCACCTAAATGCGACTTCTGTCATCTGATCACTCCAAGCTGCATTAGGTTCAGATCTACCAGGATGGGCCTTTAACATAGTCTGGATGCAGCCAGGCCACCAAATATGCATCAGCAATGTAAAGAGATGGGGTGAATGAGTGGGGAAAGGTACATTTGACACAAATGACCTTCATAATATCAAAGAACAAATGTGTGCCTGAGGGGAAATTAACTTTCATACAGCCAAAAGGGGTGAGAAATTACACCAATATCAGTGGACAATTTGCACTAATGTAAATGAACATAGATGGAACATATTCCTTTTTCCTGACGTGATGAACCACTAAGGGGACATAAATATTTACCATCTAAACCATGTGTGACCTCTCACCTCTCTGGCTGTAGAAGTGTTCTTCATAACCAGTCCCTCAACAGCTCTCTGACTGAGCTCCACCCTCACTGGGTCTTCAGAGGAGAGGAAGGCTGAGGAGGGATGGAAGGATGAATGGATCAGTCAGTCAATAAAGTGTAGAGCTGCTGTCTATGCTGTCTGACAAAATCACTATTTTAGTAGTTCATTAAAGTAAATAAGGCTTTATGACTGCTGAATACCAACTATCAATCACTTAGATCATGTATTTTCAGGTAGAGATACATCCTTGGGACGTCCCTAGCCCGTTGAAGTTGACGTTTAAAATGGTTAAGGTCAGGGTTTAGGGTAGGGATGTCCCAAGGATTCCAGATTGCATTGACCATCGTGCATTATTCTGTCTCTTTTAGATAGCAGGTGTAAAAGAAACACAGACAAGACAAGTAGGCACGCACTGCATTATGGTCATTGAAGTTTCAAAATAGCATCTAATTATGCCAATCTGTATGTGGGGTTGTTAGAGAGGAATGTGATTGTCAACCCTAACAATACATTCTAGCAGCTCATCAGGCTCTGTAAAAGTCTCCATCTATTCCAGGGGACAAAAAAAAAAAAAAAAAAAAGACTTCCTTGATGAAGTGTTCCATCTATTCCAGGGGACAGCAGAGGAACTTCATCGATTCCACTCCTTCATCAATACAAGCAGTGAACATCTGAAATTCACCCTCACCTTTGATGAGCATGAAACAAGTTACCCGATGGTTGGATGATACTGTTCTCGTTAATCATCTTAAATACTTAAAAACTGGAAATCAACCAATCCTCCATTGTTAACGCAGTGGAAAGGTCAAATGCTTTATTATCTACACATGTAAAGTGGGTGACGGAGAGAAATAAAATGGTTAGGTTATGGTAAAGTTTATAAAAAATCAAAGAAAAATGTTTTTCCCAAAAATTGTTTTAAGTCCCAATGCAAAGTTACACCTCACTGTTCTATTTTTGGAGTTATTACGTAAAACCAATAAGAATTCAGAAGAATGATAAATTCAGGTGTGATGTAGTGTGGAGGACCAGCCTATTCCCTATGATGTAAACTACAACAGAAATAACTTCAAATGTATAACTTCAAATTAAACCATTCGTTTGCACTCATGACTTGAGTGATTAAAGTAAACCAACGTTTTGGAAATACACAACGCTATCTAACCAAATATCAAAGAATGTTAGCTATATGCAGTTATCTTAGCCAGCCAGCTAACATTAGCTATTTAGCCAACTAGTTATGGTCAGCGAGCTGGAGCCCAACTAGACCAGTTAGAACCCAACTAACAAAACCCAACTAAAACATAACTGCAGATCAAAAGAGCAGAGACATACAGAATGATGGCAGGGAAAATCCCCAACATCCAAAATATATAGATTCCAGATGTCAGTCAGCTAGTGCGCTAGCAGTAAACCAAGGTGGAAAAAGTGACAAAACTCCCGTAGTCGACTTCACAGAGAATATGCTGAAAAGTAGTGATGGGGAAACAAAGCTTCCTGAAGCATTGACGCTTTTCAGCCTGTTGTGTCAACAAAAAACAAAAAAACGAGCAAGCAGGTTGATATCCTCTGTCGTTTTGAACCCACGGCAAGAGGCACCAGAGCCTAATGTTCTAACAGGTTCCCTCTAGATAACACAACCACACAGTTCATGAAAAGCATGAGGTGTGACTAACGTTTGCAAGCTTGAGCTAGATATCGAGCTAGCGTGACCTTCCTGGTCCCTCAAGTCAGTGAGTCAACACAGGAAGGAGCAATGAATGGATAGTTAATTTATTTCCAAAGCTGCAATGATGGGACACACACAGTGGGGATGAATGATCAGTAGTGACGGGATATAAATAGCACTCCCACACAGTATAGATGATATACAGTTTATAATGTAATGTCAACTTTATACATTTCTATGCCAGGACTATTCAATTTTCAACTCGCCGACAGCAATTCTCCATAAATCTGATGTGGATTACCAAGAATCCCAAAATAAATTAATACATATTAATACATAAATTAATACATAGGTCAAGCCCGCCTTATCTCAGCTAATTGGTCACCATAGCAGCACCAACCGGTAGCACGAGCTCCAGCAGGTATATTTCACTGGTCATCCCCAAAGCCAACACCTCTTTGGCTGCCTTTCCTTCCAGAAAATGATGTCATGGCTTTAGAAGCTTCTGATAGGCTAATTGACATTATTTGAGTCAATTGGAGGTGTACCTGTGGATGTATTTCAAGGCCTACCTTCAAACTCAGTGCCTCTTTGCTTGACATCATGGGAAAATCAAAAGAAATCAGCCAGGACCTCAGAAAAAAAATTGTAGACCTCCACAAGTCTGGTTCATCCTTGGGAGCAAATTCCAAACGCCTGAAGGTACCACGTTCATCTGTATAAGCAATAGTACGCAAGTATAAACCCCATGGGACCACGCAGCCTTCATACCACTCAGGAAGGAGACGCGTTCTGTCTCCTAGAGATGAACGTACATTGGTGCGAAAAGTGCAAATCAATCCCAGAACAACAGCAAAGGACCTTGTGAAGATGCTGGAGGAAACAGGTACAAATGTATTTATATCCACAGTAAAATGAATCCTATATCGTCATAAACTGAAAGGCCGCTCAGCAAGGAAGAATCCACTGCTCCAAAACCGCCATAAAAAAGCCAGACTACGGTTTGCAACTGCACATGGGGACAAAGATCGTACTTTTTGGAGAAATTACCTCTGGTCTGATGAAACTGTTTGGCCGTAATGACCATCGTTATGTTTGGAGGAAAAAGGGGTAGGCTTGCAAGCTGAAGAACACCATCCCAACCATGAAGCACGGGGGTGACAGCATCATGTTGTGGGGGTGCTTTGCTGCATTAGGGACTGGGTGCACTTTACAAAATAGATGGCATCATGAGGGAGGAAAATGATGTGGATATATTGAAGCAACATCTCAAGACATCAGTCAGGAAGTTAAAGCTTGTTCGCAAATCGGTCTTTCAAATGGACAATGACCCCAAGCACACTTCCAAAGTTGTGGCAAAACGACTTAAGGACAATAAAGTCAAGGTATTGGAGTAGCCATCACAAAGCTCTGACCTCAATCCTATACAAAATTTGTGGGCAGAACTGAAAAAGCGTGTGCGAGCAAGGAGGCCTACAAACCTGAATCAGTTACACCAGCTCTGTCAGAAGGAATGGGCCAAGATTCATCCAACTTATTGTGGGAAGCTTGTGGAAGGCTACCCGAAACGTTTGACCCAAGTTAATTAACCAATTTAAAGGCAATGCTACCTAATACTAAATGAGTGTATGTAAACTTCTGACCCACTGGGAATGTGATGAAAGAAATAAAAGCTGAAATAAATAATTCTCTCTACTATTATTCTGACATTTCACATTCTTAAAATAAAGTGTTGATCCTAACTGACCTGAGACAGGGAATTTGTACCAGGATAAAATGTCAGGAATTGTGAAAAACTGAGTTTAAATGTATTTGGCTAAGGTGAATGTAAACTTCCGACTTCAACTGTACCTCATCCCCATATTGTTATTTATTGTTTTGCTCCTTTGCACCCCAGTATCTCTACTTGCACATTCATCTTCTGTACATCTATCACTCCAGTGTTTAATTGCTAAATTGTAATTACTTCGTCACTACGGCCTATTTATTGCCTTACCTCCCTAATCTTACCTCATTTGCACAAACTGTATATAGACTTTTCTATTGTGTAATTGACCGTACGTTTGTTTATTCTATGTGTAACTCTGTGTTGTTGTTTGTGTCGCACTGCTTTGCTTTATCTTGGCCAGGTCACAGTTGTAAATGAGAACTTGTGTAGCGGGTTTCTTATGCACCACAGGAGAACCCAGAATTGAAGAGCGACACCACGGCTGTCTTTAAGGCTTTTATGTTGATCTGCAATAGTATTATGAAAAGACAGGACAGGAACACATCAGTCTCCAATGCAACGCCTGACAAGTTGTTCTTTCTCTCTCAGTGTTTTCTCAGACTCTCACAATCACACTCATACATAAAGGCATAATGTATAGTATAAAATAATAACCAGTCCTTAATACAAAGAATGTATAATCTTAATTCTTAGACAATAGAACCATACCTGCAATAGTATTATGAAAAGACAGGACAGGAACACATCAGTCTCCAATGCAACGCCTGACAAGTTGTTCTACACAGGAGCATGAAGAAAGGTAAAACACATATCCTGTCTCACATCCCCAATACATTGCTAGATACTTTCAGTGTTGATAGTAGCAAAATACAACAACTCATGTACAAAACCACTGCAACACAAACAAGTTACAACGTAAAATCGCCTTAGAGGGCAAAAACTACATCCCCCATAATGCACCACCATCACTAGTCGGCAGCTCAACTAGCCTTCTGCATCACAGAAAGTCATGCTAGCTAGCAACACTTTTAGCACTCTGTAACTATATTAATAACAACAATAAAACTCTGAAAGTTACGTGTTTCGATAGTCTCACATCCCCTTATAACAATATCTACAGCATTAACTTTGGGACGTTTTATTTATTTCACGTTACGGACTTCTACAAAGGAGTAATCTGCAACCCGTACCTTTCTCTCTCAGTGTTTTCTCAGACTGAGGAGAGCGGGAGCTAAGGGTAGTACCAGGGTGTTAGTAGGTGACGTAAGCACCCAGATAAAATAAAATACATTTAATGAAACAAAACCTGAAGATGTTAACATCATTCAGCTACTGTAGCTGCCTACCTAACATCAACAGGCATCACCAGTAGCGTAACAATTAAAATTAGAAACCAAAAGTAAAGTTCCTGGCGATCTGACTCCCCCCTTCTGTCTGAACTTGGAATATTCCTGTTCGCGGGCTTTGGCCATTGACCCTCAACCTGATTGTTCTGTTCTGCGTTGTGTACTATTCTAATAATTTGAAGTTTGCTGGAATAACCTTTTTAACTCTACTACATCTGCAGACGAGAGACAGATGGAGAGAGAGAGCATGTTTAAACCTTGTGTTTTTATTTTTTATTCTAACATTGTTAGTCATCAATCAGGAGTTGAAATGCAAAACTGACCTTGGATCATTAACTCTGGTACTACTGCATCTCTATCTGTATTTCAATGTAAAGCATCTCTTTAATAATACTTCCTGTATAATATAAACTGACCTTGGATCATTAACTCTGGGACTACTGCATCTATATCTGTATTTCAATGTAAAGCATCTCTTTAATAATACTTCCTGTATAATATAAACTGACCTGGGATCATTAACTCTGGCACTACTGCATCTCTATCTGTATTTCAATGTAAAGCATCTCTTTAATAATACTTCCTGTTGAGCTGACCAAGTGACCTCTCACCTCTGATCATGCTGTGCCCTCTATGTAGCCAGTTCAGATGCAGGAGGGGTTCTGTCGTGGACGAATCAGAATTAGTTGGGTAACATAGATAATTAAGATGTTTTATTTGTATAATATGCTTATTTGAGGTACTTGTCATTAGAAAGTGTCCATTGGACTCTGGTGTCTTTTCAGTTGCATGTCTACCTTAGCTGGGGCTCAGACACTTGGGGCCCAGAGAGGGGAGAGGTCAGACTTGTCGTCATGGGAATGTGTCTTTACCTATTCTTAAACCATGTGAAGGGATGCGTGATTAATGGGGAACCAATGACTTGTCTCCATAATGTCTGTGAGCAAGTCACTCCCACCTTTTCTTTATTGTGGGGAGGATTATGGCAGTAAATGGACCGTTGTATGTCCTCTCTTAGATCTCGTACTTATCCTGTGATAATATATGGCCTAGAGGCTCACTCACAATTGGTGTAATTTCTCACCCCTCTTGGCTGTATGAAAGTTAATTTCCTCTCAGGCACACACATTTGTTCTTTGTTATTATGAAGGTCATTTGTGTCAAATGTACTTTTCCACACTCATTCACCCCATCTCTTTACATTGCTGATGCATATTCGGTGGCCTTACTCAAATTCTGAACACAATGCCCATCCTGGCAGCTTGGAATGATCAGATGACAGAAGTCACATTTAGGTGCCAGGTGTAACTGAGGCCATAGATGCTGCATATCCATTACTTTGAGTGTTTTATATAATATGAGTAAATGTGTTTCTGTGTTGCAGGGACAGTCAAGAAATGGAACAGCAAGGCCACAGAACATGACATAAGCAGAGCTGTGGGAGACCACCTCAAGCCCCTGGTAGAGCCGGGGGGTGTTGCTTACCAGGCTGGAAAAGTGGGATTGATACTGTTTTTCATACTAAGAGGAGTCTGTTGATTGGTCAGTCATTGGGTTAATTTGTTCAAATCAAATCAAACTTTATTTATACAGCACATTTCAGACATGGATGCAACACAATGGCTTCACAGGAGAAAATAAACAGAAATATTTAGTACACAAACATAAAAGGATAAAAAAACTATAATAACAACTTAAAAACTAATGAGCACCCTAAGGAAATGCCGTTGATTAAAATGTTAAAATATCCAACCCAAAATATAAGCTTGTTTTTTAGGAGGGGCTCTGAAACACACTACAGGGGTGTCCACTGAAAGTTGACTAGTAACAACAACTGGGACATAAAAGACACCCACCATGAGACCCACTAAATCTGCCCAAGAAGAGGCAAACAAAAGAAAAACCCACACCAAACTTAAAGACAGGAAGCAAACCAAAAAGGTGGAGCAACTAAAGGTGTTGACTCTCCACATGTATCAAGACGACTGGAGCACTGGGCCAGACACTCTTAAATAGAACCTGGACCAGCTCAGGTGAAACACCTTCCCACTAACGAGATGGACAAGCCAGCACAGGTGTAACACATACTGACTAACGAAGTGACACCAATCAGTGCGTCCTACGTGCTAACGAGCTAGACGTGCTAAGGAGCTACACGTGCTAACGAGCTACACGTGCTACAGTCCAACCTCAAAACATAAATGGAAAAACCAAAGCCTGTAACACCTTCTCCCTTAAGACAACAAATATATCCTATATTTTTGTTGGACAAGTTTGCTCACCATCAACAGAAAACAACTTCCATTTCACATTATAATCAACTACAATGCTTCACCTTTACCAATATAAACATGGTGTCTACTGGATGTCAACAATTAAAAACAAGGGAAAAAAAATTCTCCTTTTTCTTTCTATAGAATCCTAAAACTTCTAGCTTCTAGAACTCTCGTCCCCTTCCCTCTTTTTCTTTACAGAAAAATGTGCAGAGAGAAACAACACTTATTTGTCATCACTCATATAAATATCACGTTGACATCAATTGAGCGAGAGAGGGGAGATGAGGTTGAACGTCCTGTTAAAACTAACAGCTCAAAAAACACACGGAATCTGGGAATAATGTGTACATCACTGGTTAGAGGCCAACTTGTAGAAAACAGCTATCTACATTTTGAAGTGTTGCATTTTGATTCCAGTGGGTCACCAACATGGTAAGTGTAACAACTCTTTTTGTGTTAGTCACTTTTTGTTAAAACTCATAAATAGTAACTCTTCCATTTCAGAGCCTGGATTTTCCCCCTGAGGCTAATATCCATATAATGTTGAAATCAATAGAACAGGGGACAAACATTTAGGGTTCTACATTGTGACATCATTAAAATACTCCTACTACAATGTTAAAACATTCTACATTGTGACATCATTAAAATACTCCTACTACAATGTTAAAACATTCTACATTTTACATTATTTCATTGATATCATGAAACAACTCCATGTATTTTCTGATGTTTAGTCAGAGATTTTTTATCAGAGTATCTCTTCCCACATTGAGTACAGCTATAAGGATTCTGTCCTGTGTGTCTTCTCTGGTGTAAAGTCAGCTGGCTAGATGTAGTAAAACCCTTCCCACATTGATCACAGCTATAAGGTTTCTCTCCAGTGTGTGTTCTCTGGTGTAAAGTCAGCTGGCTAGATGTAGTAAAACTCTTCCCACATTGATCACAGCTATAAGGTTTCTCTCCTGTGTGTGTTCTCTGGTGTGTCGTCAGACATCCAGATGTACCAAAACTCTTCCCACATTGATCACATTTAAAAGCTTTCTCTCCTGTGTGTGTCCTCTGGTGTACCATCAGGCTGTTTAGCTGATTAAAACTCTTCCCACATTGATCACAGCCATAAGGTTTCTCTCCTGTGTGTGTTCTCTGGTGTATAGTTAGATAGCTAGATGTAGAAAAACTCTTCCCACATTGACTACAGCAATAAGGTTTATCTCCTGTGTGTGTCCGTTGGTGTACTATCAGGCTGTTTAGCTGAGTAAAACTCTTCCCACATTGATCACAGCCATAAGGTTTCTCTCCAGTGTGTATTCTCTGATGTGATTTCAGGGTTTGTAGCCGAATAAAACTCTTCCCACATTGATCACAGCCATAAGGTTTCTCTCCTGTGTGTGTTCTCTGGTGTATAGTTAGATAGCTAGATGTAGAAAAACTCTTCCCACATTGACTACAGCAATAAGGTTTTTCTCCTGTGTGTGTCCGTTGGTGTACTATCAGGCTGTCTAGCTGAGTAAAACTCTTCCCACATTGATCACAGCCATAAGGTTTCTCTCCAGTGTGTATTCTCTGATGTGATTTCAGGCTTGGTAGCCAAATAAAACTCTTCCCACATTGACTACAGCCAAAAGCTTTCTCTCCTGTATGAATTCTTTGATGTATTTTAAGTTTTACTGAAGAGTTGAATCTTTTCCCACAGTCTGAGCAGCAGTTAGATTTCTTCCCTGTGGATCTCTGCAGGTGTTTCTTGAGGAGTTCTGATCTGGAGTGACTCTTCTCTGCCTCTTCAGCATCATGAGGTTGTTGAGGCTCCCCAGAGGATCCACGATAGTTAAGTATCTCTCCTGTGTGAATGACAAAGTCAGACAGATGGTTAAAGGCCCACAACAGCAGAAATCCACTGTTTATTTGAGGTAAAAGGTGATGCCCAGATCGTACCCATGAAGTTGTACAACAATTGACATCTGTTAAATTATTTGACAATTAACCTGTTGCATCTAGACGTTCCGCTAGCGGAACGCCTCGCCAATATCCAATGGAAGGGCGTGGCGCAAAATACAAAAACCTCAAAAATGCAATAATTTCAATTTTTCAAACATACGACTATTTTACACCATTTTAAAGATAAGACTCTCGTTAATCTAACCACATTGTCCGATTTCAAAAAGGCTTTACAGCGAAAGCAAAACATTAGATTATGTTAGGAGAGTATATAGCCAAAAATAATCACACAGCCATTTTCCAAGCAAGCATATGTCACAAAAACCCAAAACACAGCTAAATGAAGCACTAACCTTTGATGATCTTCATCAGATGACACTCCTAGGACATTATGTTATACAATACATGCATGTTTTGTTCAATCAAGTTCATATTTATATAAAAAAAACAGCTTTTTACATTGGTGTGTGATGTTCTGAAAATGTATTCCCACCGAAAACTTCCGGTGAATGTGCACATCAATTTACTAAATTACTCATCATAAACGTTGACAAAATACATAACAATTATTTTAAGAATTATAGATACAGAACTCCTTTATGCAATCGCTATGTCAGATTTTAAAATAGCTTTTCGGCGAAAGCACATTTTGCAATATTTTGAGTACATAGCCCAGCTATCACGGCTAGCTAATTTGACACCAGCCAAGTTCGGGGCACACTAAACTCAGAATTAGTATTCGAAAAATTGTATTACCTTTGCTGAGCTTCGTCAGAATGCACACCCAGGACTACTACTTCCACAAGAAATGTTGTTTTTGTTCCAAATAATCCATAGTTATGTCCAAATACCTCAGTTTTTTGTGTGCGTTCAGGTCACTATCCAAAGGGTAACGCGCGAGCGCATATCGAGAAGAGAAAATTCAAAATGTTCCATTACCGTACTTAGAAGCATGTCAAACGCTGTTAAAAATCTATTTTTATGGTATTTTTCTCGTAAAACAGCGATAATAGTCCAACCGAACAATAGTGTATTCATTCAAAGAGGAAAAGAAAAAACAGCGTAGTCTCGTGAATGCGCATATCCAATCTCTTCGTCACCGGGCAGACCACTGACAAACTGAGCTACTATACTCTGCCCAGAGACAGGAGATGCCTCAATCCGCTTTCTGAAGGCTTTAGAGAGCCAATGGAAGCCTTAGAAAGTGCTACGTAACCGCATAGATACTGTAGTTTCGATAGAGAACCAAAAGAAGAACTACAAATTCTCAGACAGGCCACTTCCTGCTTGGATACCTCTCAGGTTTTTGCCTGCCATATGAGTTCTGTTATACTCACAGACACCATTCAAACAGTTTTAGAAACTTCAGATGTATAAGTAGCCAACTAACGTTAGGTAGCTAGTTAACATACCGGAACCTACTGCTGTAATAACATGCTAACAAATTGTCAGCCAAAATAACGTGTAAGGTAACTTATTTGAAGAGTCATTACTTTATTACATTGCGCAACATTTTCTTAACATTCGTCATAATTAGTTAGAGCAAAGAATTTGTATCGGCTCTAGTTGGACTGCATATTTTCAGCAATTTTCTTAAAATCTGAAAAGCCACGCCCAGGTCGCAGTTGTAAATGAGAACTTGTTCTCAACTGGCCTACCTGGTTTATGAAGAATTGCATTATGGGCCCTAAAAATCACAGAAATAGTGGCCACTGCTCGTATACTTCGTGTTATGGCGAATTTAGTACGACATCCAGGAACTTTTGGCATACTAACTACATCATACTATGACCAATAAGCACACTATATACTCAGTTAACATCACAAATAGTACAGTTAGTATGAGTATTCTAACACAGCTCAGGTCTCTGGGCTGCCATTTTGTTTCTGTTTAAATCCTAGGTTTTAAAAAAGCCACACATCAATCAATCAGTCAATCTGCAGTTGAAACAATAACAAATCTGTCATTCCACCACTGTTTTGGTAATAAGATGATTATGGGGTTGGAGAAATGTAACTACAGACAGACCTATGGATGCAAGGTCTGACCATCCATGATATCAACATTATAGTTTTAACCATGTTGAGGCTATACAGTGTTGGTTTACATTGTTTCTAAACATTAGAGTAAAAAAAGCTTATTTGTGGTTCTGATGGGGTACAACAGTTGAACTAAGCTCATGAGGCACGTGTTATATTCTTCAAGAATCAATGGCTATAAATAAATTATTAAGTCCAAATATTGATGTAGCTATTGCATATTTCCGCTTTAACACCACACATCAGTTCAACAACTGCAGAGTTTGTGCCTCTGTATTTAAGACAGTACTTACTAGTGTTAATCAGGGAACGGTTTCTCAAAACCATCTTATGGCTAAGTTCACCGTTAGAACCATTGGACGCCTTAAGATGCGTTTGGGAAACCGGGACCAGATATCCAGTTTCCTCCTCTTCTTCCACCTCCCTTTTCGATGTGACAGTGATCTCCTCCGCCTCCTCTTTCACTCCATAAACTGCATCCTCCTCTTCTTTTACTGTAACATCCTCCTCCTCTTTCACTCTGAACGCGTCTTCCTCTTCTTTCACAGTAACGGCCTCACCCTCTACTTCTTGTTTTACTGTAACATCCTCCTCCTCTTTCATTCTGAACGCGTCTTCCTCTTCTTTCACAGTAACGGCCTCACCCTCTACTTCTTGTTTCACTGTAACATCCTCCTCCTCTTTCACTCTGAACGCGTCTTTTTCTTCTTTCACAGTAACGGCCTCACCCTCTACTTCTTGTTTCACTGTAACATCCTCCTCCTCTTTCACTCTGAACGCGTCTTCCTCTTCTTTCACAGTAACGGCCTCACCCTCTACTTCTTGTTTTACTGTGACATCCTCCTCCTCTTTCACTCTGAACGCGTCTTTTTCTTCTTTCACAGTAACGGCCTCACCCTCTACTTCTTGTTTTACTGTGATGTTCTCTTCTTTAGCAGGTGGAGAGTAGCTCAGTAACCGCATGGTCGGGGATGTTAGCTAGCTAGGCTAATGCTAACTTAACCAGCCCGCTAGCTGAATAATAACAACAACACCGTAAATATGAAATTAAATCTGATAACTAACTGGACGACAGAAGTGGTTTTAAAACACAGTTGCTAATATACTCGAAAACGTCTAAAGAGCTTTATTGTTTCGGCTATTTTGTCTAGCAAGCTACCGAGGTGGCTGAATAATTGTTGCTGCTGTTGAAAGAAGAGTTCCGTCCACTAGATTATACGTCACACCAACAGCATTGCCGTAAATTCCCACACCGCCATCTGCTGACTGGAGTGGGTAACGCAGTTGAGTAAAATGTATATTTTATTGTCAGACAAAAAGTTAAAGGGTAGGAATAAGGGACATCGCTGGTACTAAAATATTCATTAGCCCCCCCCCCCTAAATAAATCAATATCAGTCAATATATTTTTTCTGTGATTTATTTTTTTCGTCAACGTCGCATCTTAAACTTCTTACCGGGCGGCACTAGGACCAGGGGAGGCTGCTGCTGCACTAGTGACTTTTAGACTTTCTTCAGAAATACTAGGAGAGAGGGGTACCCCTACACAGAACTGAACTGGATCAAAGATGGAGGACAGAAACACTAGGAGAGAGGGGTACCCCTACACAGAACTGAACTGGATCAAAGATGGCAGACAGAAATACTAGGAGAGAGAGGTACCCCTACACAGAACTGAACTGGACCAAAGATGGAGTACAGAAATACTAGGAGAGAGGGGTACCCCTACACAGAACTGAACTGGATCAAAGATGGAGGACAGAAATACTAGGAGAGAGGGGTACCCCTACACAGAACTGAACTGGATCAAAGATGGCAGACAGAAATACTAGGAGAGAGAGGTACCTCTACACAGAACTGAACTGGATCAAAGATGGTGGACAGAAATACTAGGAGAGAGGGGTACCCCTACACAGAACTGAACTGGATTAAAGATGGTGGACAGAAACACTAGGAGAGAGGGGTACCCCTACACAGAACTGATCTGGATCAAAGATGGCGGACAGAAATACTAGGAGAGAGGGGTACCCCTACACAGAACTGAACTGGATCAAAGATGGCGGACAGAAATACTAGGATGGAAGCAAATGTAAGGGATTATAACGAATCATGCAGAAACATGTACAGTTGACAGGAATGTTAGTTAATGTAGAGACAAACGATTATGCATTTTTTATCATGAAGTTGATTTACGAAAATCGAGATTTATCAAAGTAGCTGACTAACTAACATTAGCCAACTAGCTGACTAGCTAACATTAACCAACTAGCTGACTAACTAACATTAGCCAGCTAGCTGACTAACTAACATTAGCCAGCTAGCTGACTAGCTAACATTAACGAGCTAGCTGACTAGCTAACATTAACAAACTAGCTGACTAGCTAACATTAACCAGCTAGCTGACTAACATTAATGAGCTAGCTGACTAGCTAACATTAACGAACTAGCTGACTAGCTAACATTAACCAACTAGCTGACTAGCTAACATTAACCAACTAGCTGACTAACTAACTTTAGCCAGCTAGCTGACTAGCTAACATTAACGAGCTAGCTGACTAGCTAACATTAACCAACTAGCTGACTAGCTAACATTAACCAGCTAGCTGACTAACATTAGCCAGCTAGCTGACTGGCTAACATTAACGAGCTAGCTGACTAGCTAACATTAACCAACTAGCTGACTAACTAACATTAGCCAGCTAGCTGACTAGCTAACATTAACCAACTAGCTGACTAACTAACATTAACCAGCTAGCTGACTAGCTAACATTAACCAGCTAGCTGACTAGCTAACATTAGCCAGCTAGCTGACTAGCTAACATTAACCAGCTAGCTGACTAGCTAACATTATTAATAGAATCTAGCCAGCTGAAGAATTTACTTGGCAAATAAAGTTGCAGTTTAGGTATGAATGTCTTTGAGATAATTTTTTCAGTCATATCCAATACCAGGAGTATCAAATTCCAGTCTTTGAATGACGCTGTGTCTGCATGTATGGATTACAATTATACACTTCAACAGTGTTTACCAATCTTGGTCCTGGGACATCAATGGTTACACATTGTAACTAATAGACTAGAAACATCATTTAACTAGTTAATTCATATATACAGAAATATAATGTTAATAAACAGAACACTACACTTCCTATGCATCATGTAAATACTCTAACACTGGTTCATCTCAACATCTAATGCCCTTCATCTGCATTGATCTGGTAAACACAGGATAGGTGGAGTATTTCATCACATTACACTTCATTTCAACCAGTAGAGAATGTGAAACGCTTTATTGAAAAGCTCATTATCCAAGTGTTATAAATACAAGTTTAATCTGTACTTCAATGCACATCTGTTGTGCATTATAAAAACAGAGGAAGAAAGAGGAGGTGGTGAGAGAGGTGTAAAAGACAGAAAGGGAAAGAGGTAAGCACATAGGAGCAGAGAAGGCAGCACACGATTAATGAATCACAGTGCTACATAAATATTCTCTCAGTTCATCACAATTACATAATAGTGTCTCTCGTCGGCCCAAAGGTTCTTAAAAGCAGGTGAGGTGGCGATGATGGGACTGGGGGTTGGCATCCTCTCACATCAAAACATATCTGCAGACGAGAGACAGATGGAGAGAGAGAGAGCATGTTTAAACCTTGTGTTTATATTTTTTATTCTAACATTGTTAGTCATCAATCAGGAGGTGAAATTAAAAACTGACCTGGGATCATTAACTCTGGGACTACTGCATCTCTGTCTGTATTTCAATGTAAAGCATCTCTTTAATAATACTTCCTGTATAATATAAACTGACCTGGGATCATTAACTCTGGGACTACTGCATCTCTATCTGTATTTCAATGTAAAGCATCTCTTTAATAATACTTCCTGTATAATATAAACTGACCTGGGATCATTAACTCTGGGACTACTGCATCTCTATCTGTATTTCAATGTAAAGCATCTCTTTAATAATACTTCCTGTATAATATAAACTGACCTTGGATCATTAACTCTGGGACTACTGCATCTCTATCTGTATTTCAATGTAAAGCATCTCTTTAATAATACTTCCTGTTGACCTGACCAAGTGACCTCTCACCTCTGATCATGCTGTGCCCTCTATGTAGCCAGTTCAGATGCAGGAGGGGTTCACCGACACAGCTGATATAACCTAGAGGATTTAGGGAGAAGAGGAGAGAGGGATGAAGTGAAGGAGAGAGACTGTTATTGAGAAAATAAGGTAGTTAAAGCGACAGTGTTCAACAGGAATCTGTGTGTGGCCTCACCTGGTGTCCACACCACACTAAGTGGCTGCAGAGTACTTTATGCTGAAAAACATGAACGGACCAACAAGGACAAACAATATAGCGTAGTTATAGAAATAATGAAGTGTCTTACTATTCTCCATGGTTGGCCCTCTTGCCTATTCTTTGAAGGTGGAAGGAGCCACAGTTATACACCTGAGCCTGTTTACTGCACAACACAATCCATCAATCAGATTGATACATGAGTGTGTAGGTGTGGGTTATAGGGTGTCTAATTGTTCTACATTTTTTCAATATGGGGGATTTAAAATAGCCTGTTTTGTTTTTGCACAGACATCACACCCTTACCTACACAGCACCCTCACATGAGAAGTAGGAGAGAAACTGTGAATTGAATAACTGCAGTTGACATAGCTCAGTAAATGGAAGAATACTCTTATTGCAATGTGAATGGCTCTTAAAAGAGCTTTGGTTGTGCATAGTGTAGTCTATGGTGTTGCCAGGGAACAACACCCTCTTTGAAGAAGTAGGAGGTGAAGATCTCCTGCACACGGATTGCCTCTCTTGCTGCGTTGTTGGACCCCATCCTTGAAACATCCTGCAGAGCAGCAGACTCCTCCTCTGGCACACAGTGGAGAGCTGCAGATCCCCTCCTGGTCCTCGTGTCCATCCTCATGAAGTTACGCAGGACACAGGTAGCCTTCACACACCTGAATTCCTCCAGGAGGCAGTCCCCGATGGCCCTGGTCACCCAACCTTGCAGTGCCCTACACGGTAACTGTAGGCAATCGTTCTGAAGGTATCTCCAGTTACAAGGTATCTGTAGGAATATGGAAGGCAATGTAATTATTAGACTGTTACATCACCAGGTCATTGTGGATTACTAAAGTATAATATCCCTGATAACAAATCATGATAACATTGGATTGATAGATGCATGGGCACACATATGTACATGTGTAGCATGTGACAATAACAGGATCATATCAAGGACGGCATCACAAATGAATACATAAATACCACTTGAAGCTTGATGATGAGTTGATCATTTGAATCAGCTGTGCAGTGTGAAGGCAAAAACAACAATTTGCCCCTCTGAGTCCCCAGGACTGAGAACCACTGCTCTTCATTGGGACCTCTTCATATGAAGACTGGCTTTCATAGAGCTCTTTATCTGAGGACAGAAAACCTCACAAGAAACAGACTTCATTATAGTCAAATTACACCACACAGAATATTATGTTACTATTATCTCTGTCCTTACTTCTAGGGACAGGAACTACACAAAAGTACCTGCCCTATCCAGAATAGCCTCCTCTCTCACTGACAGTTGGGGCTGCTATCCTTTCACCCTCCTCCATGGCTGTTAGCTAGCTACCTACAAATGCATTTGGAGTTTGTTTTTTACAGTGATAAATACATCAAGATAGATAGCTAATATGAAGTTAGGTAGATGGTGATATTTTATTCACTTAGCTAGGTATCTATCTATACAGTATTTGAAGTTGGTTAGATAGCTAGCAAGCCAACTAGCTAGCTCATTTAGCAGCTCATTTGAGTTAGCCTGCACTGTAGCTAGTTAGCTAATCATACATCGTTTTTTACATTTTCAAAATCTATTTACTTACTTACTTGAATAGGTTCTTCCAGCCATGTGGACAACTGGAAACAGGGCAGTAAAGTTTGTCACCAGGGCGTTTTAGAGGATATTACTATTGAACTATGTACCCATTTAATAACCAGACCTTCATACAAACTTGCTCTGCTGAATTCTTGACGGAGTCACAATGGGCGGCCTAAGAGGCATCTAGTCCATCTGCTGACTGGACGCAGTTCAGTAAAATGTACATTTTATTTTCAGACAACAAGTTAAAGTGTAGGAAGCATGAGTTTTGACTCACCAGTGTAACAACACAGTGTGGTTAAAGACTTAGTAACTGAATTGTATTCATGATCTGGTTACCTATAAGTACAAACAGTTATGTTCTTGTTTTAAATTTCTAAAATTAAAATTACAAATTTACATTTTAAATGTTTTCTTTACTCAAGTATTACAATTATTTTTTTAGGGGTGTCGGGTGGAAGCTGTCTCCGTGTAACAGGGAATTCCTGTCCGTCGGCTTCCTGTATAGGTCTGTGCTTAAGCCACCCTTCTCCCTCTTAATCAAAATGTCCAGATAATTTGCTTCATGCACATCAAAGGTGAGGGTGAATTTCAGATGTTCACTGCTTGTATTGATGAAGGAGTGGAATCGATGAAGTTCCTCTGCTGTCCTCTGGAATAGATGGAACACGTCATCAATGAAGACATTTACAGAGCCTGATGAGCTGCTAGAATGGATTGTTAGGGCTGACAATCACATTCTTCTCTAGACTACAATGACCATAATGCACTGAGCGCCTACTTGTCTTGTCTGTGTTTCTTTTATACCTGCTTCGTAAAAGAAACCGAAGAATGTGTAACAGTATAGCTTCCGTCCCTCTCCTCGCTCCTACATGGGCTCGAACCAGGGACTCTGCACACACCAACAAAACATCGTTACCATCGCTATTAGTGCGCACACCGCTAACTAGCTAGCCATTTCACATCGGTTACAAATGCACAATGGTCAATGCTATTTGGGATTCTTGGGACATCCCTACCCTAAACCCTAACCTTAAACCCTACCTTAACCATTTTAAATGTCAACTTCAATGGGCTAGGGACGTCCCAAGGATGTATCTCTACCTGAAAATACATGATCTAAGTGATTGATAGTTGGTATTCAGCAGTCATAAAGCCTTATTTACTTTAATGAATGACTAAAATAGTGATTTTGTCAGACAGCAGCTCTACACTTTATTGACTGACTGATCCATTCATCCTTCCATCCCTCCTCAGCCTTCCTCTCCTCTGAAGACCCAGTGAGGGTGGAGCTCAGTCAGAGAGCTGTTGAGGGACTGGTTAGGAAGAACACTTCTACAGCCAGAGAGGTGAGAGGTCACACATGGTTTAGATGGTAAATATTTATGTTCCCTTAGCGGTTCATCACGTCAGCAAAAGGGAATATGTTCCATCATCTATGTTTATTTACATTTGTGCAAATTGTTCACTGATATTGGTGTAATTTCTCACCCCTTTTGGCTGTATGAAAGGTAATTTCCCCTCAGACACACACATTTGTTCATTGATATTTTGAAGGTAATTTGTGTCAAATGTACTTTTCCCCACTCATTCACCCCATCTCTTTACATTGCTTATGCATATTTGGTGGCTTGACTGCATCCAGACTATGTCAAAGGCCCATCCTGGTAGATCTGAACCTAATGCAGCTTGGAGTGATCGGATGACAGAAGTCACATTTAAGTGCCAGGTGTAACTGAGGCCATAGATGCTCCATATCCATTACTTTGAGTGTTTTATATAATATGACTAAATGTGTTTCTTTCTGTGTTGCAGGGGCAGCCAAGAAATGCAACAGCAAGACCACAGAACATGACATAAGCAGAGCTGTGGGAGACCACCTCAAGCCCCTAGTAGAGCCGGGGGTGGTGTTTACCACTCCACCACGCCTTCAGCAGGCTGGAAACGTGGGATTGATACAGTTTTTCATACTAAGAGGGACCAAGAGTCTGTTGATTGGTCAGTCATTGGGTTCATTTGTTTTATTATATGTTCAAATAAAATCAAGCTTGATTCATTCAGCACATTTCAGACATGGATGCAACAAAATGGCTTCACAGGAAAAAGATTTTAAAAAACATTTAAAATAAACAGAAATATTTAGTACACAACAAACATAAGAGGATAAAAAACAGAAGACTAAACTGAAAGACTAATGAGCACCCTATGGAAATGCCATTGATTCAAATGTTAATTGGATGCAATATCCAACCCAAAATATAAGCTTGGGACACTGAAAGTTGACTAGTAACAACTGGGACCTAAAAGACACCCACCATGAGACCCACTAAATCTGCCCAAGAAGAGGAAAACAAAAGAAAAACCCACACCAAACTCAAAGACAGGAAGCAAACCAAAAAGGTGGAGCAACTAAAGGTGTTGACTCTCCACATGTATCAAGACAACTGGAGCACTGGGCCAGACACTCTTAAATAGAACCTGGACCAGCTCAGGTGAAACACCTTCCCACTAACGAGATGGACAAGCCAGCACAGGTGTAACACATACTGACTAACGAGGTGACACCAATCAGTGCGTCCTACGTGCTAACGAGCTAGACGTGCTAACGAGCTAGACGTGCTGACGAGCTAGACGTGCTGACGAGCTAGACGTGCTAACGAGCTAGACGCGCTAACGAGCTAGACGTGCTCGACGTGCTAACGAGCTAGACGTGCTAACGAGCTAGACGCGCTAACGAGCTAGACGCGCTAACGAGCTAGACGTGCTCGACGTGCTAACGAGCTACACGTGCTAACGAGCTAGACGTGCTACGGGCTATACTTGCTAAAGTCCAACCTCAAAACATAAATGGAAAAACCAAAGCCTGAAACACCTTCCCCCTTATGACAACAAATATATCCTATATTTTTGTTGGACAAGTTTGCTCACCACCAACAGAAAACAACTTCCATTTCACATTATAATCAACTACAATGCTTCACCTTCACCAATAAAAACATGGTGTCTACTGGCTGTCAACAATTAAAAACAAGAAAAAAAAAACACATTTTCTAAATAATAATATACAATAGTATCTTTTGTCCTTTTTCTTTCCATAGAATCCTAAAACTCACTAGCTTCTAGAACTCAATTAAATGTAAAAATATTTTTCTACTTTTTCTATTTTTCTTCTTTTTAAAAAAAAAAACTCACTAGCTTCTAGAACTCTCGTCTTCCTAAAACTCACTAGCTTCTAGAACTCTCGTCTTCCTAAAACTCACTAGCTTCTAGAACTCTCGTCTTCCTAAAACTCACTAGCTTCTAGAACTCACTAGAACTAACTCATCTCCAATACGAAAAACATTCAGTCAAAATAAATTGTGATCCATGATAACTCACTGGCTAAACACAAAACACAAAACTATTTAACTACCCACCCTTGAGACAATCAGAAACCAAGTTGTCCTTAAAACAGACATGTCTGATTTCAAGAGGAAACTCCTGCAATATCCGTAGTAACTTTCCACCTCACAGCTTCTCTCTCTTTTCAGGGTTCACTAGATAGGCATGTTGTTGGATCGGGGCCCAGTCTCCAATGTCATGCTCTAGTACATTTTGTTTGACACATCTGAGAATGAACCCTGATATTCTAAAAGCATGGAAAGAATGTCAATATAATTGTATACAAAAATTGTCAGTTGTGATGCATTTAAATGTAGGGGTCGCTAAACAAAGGAACGCAACACTTATTTGTCAACTCATTGATATCATGTTGAAATCAATTGTGCCGAGAGGAGGTAGATGAGGTTGCACATCCTGTTAAAACTAACAGCTCCAAAACCACACGGAATCTGGGAATAATGTGTACATCACTGGTTAGAGGACAACTTGTAGAAAACAGCTAGCTACATTTTGAAGTGCTGCATTTTGATTCAAGTGGGTCACCAACGTGTTATACTTAACAACTCTTTCTTTGTCAGTCACTTTTTGTTAAATCTCATAAATACTACTCTTTCAATTCAGAGCCTGGATCTTTCCACTGAGGCTAAGATCAATTAAACAGGGGACAAATGTTTCAGGTTCTACTTTCTGACATCATTAAAATACTCCTACTACAATGTTAAAACATTGTACATTGTGACATCATTAAAATACTCCTACTACAATGTTAAAACATTCTACATTGTGACATCATTAAAATACTCCTACTACAATGTTAAAACATTCTACATTGTGACATTATTTCATTGATATCATGAAACAAATCCTTCATGTATGTATTTTCTGATGTTTGATCAGAGATCTTTTATCAGAGTATCTCTTGTCACATTGATCACAGCTTTGAAGTTTCTCCCCTGTGTGTGTTCTCCGGTGTGAAGTCAGCTTGCTAGATGTATAAAAACTCTTCCCACATTGATCACAGCCATAAGATCTTTCTCCTGTGTGTGTCCTATGGTGTATATTTAGATAGCAAGACGTAGAAAAACTCTTCCCACATTGATTACAGCTATATGGCTTCTCTCCTGTGTGTGTCCTATGGTGTATAGTTAGATAGCTAGATGTAGAAAATCTCTTCCCACATTGACTACAGCTATATGGTTTCTCTCCTGTGTGTGTTCTCTGGTGCAAAGTCAGATGGGTAGATGTAGTAAAACTCTTCCCACATTGATCACAGCCAAAAGGTTTCTCTCCAGTGTGAATTCTTTTATGTATTTTAAGGTCTACTGAAGAGATGAATCTCTTCCCACAGTCAGAGCAGCAGTGAGATTTCGCTCCTATGTGTATTCGCTGGTGTTTCTTGAGGAGTTCTGATCTGGAGAGACTCTTCTCTGCCTCGTCAGTATCATGATGTTGTTGAGGTACCCCAGAGGATCCACGATAGTCACGTCTCTCTCCTGTGTGAACGACAAAGTCACTGTTTATTTGAGGTAAAAGGTGATCCCCAGAGCATACCCATGAAGTTGTACAACAATTGACATCTGTTAAATGATTTGACAATTAAGACAGAAAAGTTAGCAACAAAAGTCATATTTTGTCTTGTTTTCACATTAGTGGTAACTAGAAATATTAAAGATGTTGAAACTCTAAGCAGTGTGCCAGACGACTTTTGGTCTCCAATATAGGCCCCTTTCTGTGTTTGCTAAAATTGCGGCACGAGGTCAATGCACACACAATTTGATTGCAGAAACTCCTCCATGCTAAAGAGGAAACCACAAGTTATGGATGAGTATATCTGGTAATGAGGAAACCACTAGTTATGGATGTAGTATATCTGCTAATGAGGAAACCACTAGTTATGGATGTAGTATATCTGGTAATGAGGAAACCGCTAGTTATGGATGTAGTGTATCTGCTAATGAGGACACCGCTAGTTATGGATGTAGTATATCTGGTAATGAGGACACCACTAGTTATGGATGTAGTATATCTGGCTGGAGCAAAAATGGTGAGTGAAGATTTTAGTTTTCCACAAAGTATTCTGAATATTACAGCTCACTATCAGCACAAGATCAGGAGTGCTACTCAAGGAAACTCACATTAAGCTCTGTGTCTATTCACTAATTCACCACCGTGGGGGAAACTCAGGGGAGTTCTCATAGGCTGACAGTAAAAATAGCCTCCATTTCCAGGTTGCTTTTGAGTGCATTTCACATTACTTTTGGATTATAATTGAATTGTAAGACTCGTTTGAATGTCCTGGTTAATATGTTTGTGTTATTTGTGTTACAAATCAACTGCTTTATACTTAAAAAACTCTTCAACCAGTGAAATGCTCTTTGGCTAGCTTTGCCATCAGCCTGACAATGAGTGTTTGTACACTAAGTGTTAAACAAATTGGCCCATAACTTCACCAAACAATAATACAGACCTCCTGTAGGACACATAACATCACCTAACAACAACATAGACCTACTGTAGAACCCATAACTTCACCTAGCAACAACATAGACCTCCTGTAGGACACATAACATCCCCTAACAACAACATAGACCTACTGTAGCACCCATAACTTCACCTAACAACATAGACCTAGGACTATAAATCATTTAATATTTTAGGTGAAACATGGAAACTAAAATGTCTTTGTCATAACCTGATCACCAGATAATTTTGTGAATAATCCCACTAGGCTACTCTGTAATGGGATCATTCTAAATGTCCTGAATAAAGGAACATGACGGAATTGCGCATCACATTTAACAAACCAAACATTGAAATACCCTTATAGAAGGTAAAGTAAAAACCCAAACCGGTCCGTGCATCAATACTGGTATATAGTAAAATACGGTTTACCGCCCATCCCCAAGGCTAGGTTGAGTGTGGGCAGGCACCGTACACATCACACTCAGGCAGACAAGACGTTTGATCCGCCCAAAGACCCAATCCATCTATACTATTAGTTCATGTTAGTAAACTATAAACAAACTGTATCCTTTCAGTTGAGCGTACAAGCACTACGCCTGTCTACCAATCCATCTATTCTATTAGTTCATGTTAGTAAACTATAAACAAACTGGATCTTTTCAGTTGAGCGTACTAGTGCTACGCCTGTCTACCAATCCATCTACAGTGGGGCAAAAAAGTATTTAGTCAGCCACCAATTGTGCAAGTTCTCCCACTTAAAAAGATGAGAGAGGCCTGTAATTTTCATCATAGGTACACGTCAGTATTTTCACGGCTGGATAAAAAAACGTACCCGATTTAATCTGATTATTAGTCCTGCCCAGAAACTAGAATATGCATATAATTGCATATATGCATATAATTATTAGCTTTGGATAGAAAACACTCCAAAGTTTCTAAAACTGTTTGAATGGTGTCTGTGAGTATAACAGAACTCCTATGGCAGGCAAAAACCTGAGAAGGTTCTATTCAGGAAGTACCCTGTCTGAACATTTCTTGCCCTTGTTGATTCTCTCTATCTATTACAAGGGATCTCTGCTGTTACGTGACACTTCCCACGTCTCCCATGGGCTCTCAGTAGGCGGCAAAAAGCTGAATCGTGGCTGTGCAGGCTCTGGCTGAAAAAAAGTAGCGCGTTTGGATAGTGGCTGGTCACAGTACTGTGAGACTCAGGCTCGTGCACGAGGGGATCCCATGCTTTTATTTTCTCTCTCTTTGTACGTATACACGCTTTCCCGGTCGGAATATTATCGCTTTTTTACGAGAAAAATGGCATAAAAATTGATTTTAAACAGCGGTTGACATGCTTCGAAGTACGGTAATGGAATATTTAGAATTTTTTTTGTCACGAAATGCGTCGTGCTCGTGACCCTTACTTACACTTCGGATAGTGTCTTGAACGCACGAACAAAACGCCGCTATTTGGATATATCAATGGATTATTTTGAACCAAACCAACATTTGTTATTGAAGTAGCAGTCCTGGGAGTGCATTCTGACGAAGAACACCAAAGGTAATCAAACTTTTCTAATAGTAAATCGGAGTTTGGTCAGGGCTAAACTTGGTGGGTGTCTAAATAGCTAGCCGTGATGGCTGGGCTATCTACTCAGAATATTGCAAAATGTGCTTTCACCAAAAAGTTATTTTAAAATCGGACACCTTGATTGCACAAAGGAGTTCTGTATCTATAATTCTTAAAATAATTGTTATCTTTTTGTGAATGTTTATCGTGAGTAATTTAGTAAATTCACCAGAGGTTTGCGGGGGGTATGCTAGTTCTGAACGTCACATGCTAATGTAAAAAGCTGGTTTTTGATATAAATATGAACTTGATTGAACAAAACATGCATGTATTGTATAACATAATGTCCTAGGTGTGTCATCTGATGAAGATCATCAAAGGTTAGTGCTGCATTTAGCTGTGGTTTTGTTTTTTGTGACATTATATGCTAGTTTGAAAAATGGGTGTCTGATTATTTCTGGCTGGGTACTCTGCTGACATAATCTAATGTTTTGCTTTCGCTGTAAAGCCTTTTTGAAATCGGACAGTGTGGTTAGATAAAGGAGAGTCTTGTCTTTAAAATGGTGTAAAATATTCATATGTTTGAAAAATGGAAGTTTTTGTATTTTTGAGGAATTTGTAATTCACGCCACGCCTATCATTGGATATTGGAGCAGGTGTTCCGCTAGCGGAACGTCTAGATGTAAGAGGTTAACCTGTTGGGGATAGGGGGCAGTATTTGCATGGCCGGATAAAAAACGTACCCGATTTAATCTGGTTACTACTCCTGCCCTGTAACTAGAATATGCATATAATTGTTTGATTTGGATATAAAACACCCTAAAGTTTCTAAAACTGTTTGAATGGTGTCTGTGAGTATAACAGAACTCATTTGGCAGGCCAAAACCTGAGAAGATTCCAAACAGGAAGTGCTCTCTCTGACTATTTCTTGGCCTTCTTGATCATCTCTAACCAAAACAGGGGATCTCTGGCATAACGTCACATTTTCTAACGCTCCCATAGGCTCTCAGAAGGCGCCAGAACGATGAATGGTGACTTTGCAGACCATGGCTGAAAAACAGTAGCGCATTTGGATAGTGGTCGATCTGAGGACAATGAGACTGGAGGCGCGTGCACGAGCCGACACCATGTTTACTTTCTCTCTCTTTGAACGAAAACAATGACTCCCGGTCTGAATATTATCGCTTTTTTACGAGAAAAATCGCATAAAAATTGAATTTAAGCCAGTACATGTCCAGGCCCATCTGAAGTTTGCTAGAGAGCATTTGGATGATCCAGAAGAGGATTGGGAGAATGTCATATGGTCAGATGAAACCAAAATATAACTTTTTGGTAAAAACTCAACTCGTCGTGTTTGGAGGACAAAGAATGCTGAGTTGCATCCAAAGAACACCATACCTACTGTGAAGCATGGGGGTGGAAACATCATGCTTTGGGGCTGTTTTTCTGCAAAAGGACCAGGACGACTGATCCGTGTAAAGGAAAGAATGAATGGGGCCATGTATCGTGAGATTTTGAGTGAAAACCTCCTTCCATCAGCAAGGGCATTGAAGATGAAACGTGGCTGGGTCTTTCAGCATGACAATGATCCCAAACACACCGCCCGGGCAACGAAGGAGTGGCTTCGTAAGAAGCATTTCAAGGTCCTGGAGTGGCCTAGCCAGTCTCCAGATCTCAACCCCATAGAAAATCTTTGGAGGGAGTTGAAAGTCCGTGTTGCCCAGCGACAGCCCCAAAACATCACTGCTCTAGAGGAGATCTGCATGGAGGAATGGGCCAAAATACCAGCAACAGTGTGTGAAAACCTTGTCAAGACTTACAGAAAACGTTTGACCTGTGTCATTGCCAACAAAGGGTATATAACAAAGTATTGAGATAAACTTTTGTTATTGACCAAATACTTATTTTCCACCATAATTTGCAAATAAATTCATTAAAAATCCTACAATGTGATTTTCTGGATTTTTTTTCTCATTTTGTCTGTCATAGTTGAAGTGTACCTATGATGAAAATTACAGGCCTCTCTCATCTTTTTAAGTGGGAGAACTTGCACAATTGGTGGCTGACTAAATACTTTTTTGCCCCACTATTAGTTCATGTTAGTAAACAGTAAACAAACTGTATCCTTTCAGTTGAGCGTACTAGCACTATGCCTGTCTACCAATCCATCTATACTATTAGTTCATGTTAGTAAACTGTAAACAAACTGGATCCTTTCAGTTGAGCGTACTAGCACTACGCCTGTCTACCGGAAGTTGATGCTGTTGCTATGCAACCTCGCTACCAATCTATTCCTAGTATTTACTGAATGTCTCTTACCAAGTTAAGTTGTTTGTTCTCCCTTTGCACCACCTCCACCTTGCCATGAAGAGTCTACAGCACCTTTCACCTCCTCCACCTTGCCATGAATAGAGTCTACAGTACCTTTCACCACCTCCACCTTGCCATGAAGAGTCTACAGTACCTTTCACCACCTCCACCTTGCCATGAATAGAGTCTACAGTACCTTTCACCTCCTCCCCCTTGCCATGAATAGAGTCTACAGCACCTTTCACCACTTCCACCTTGCCATGAATAGAGTCTACAGTACCTTTCACCTCCTCCACCTTGCCATGAATAGAGTCTACAGTACCTTTCACCACTTCCACCTTGCCATGAATAGAGTCTACAGTACCTTTCACCACTTCCACCTTGCCATGAATAGAGTCTACAGCACCTTTCACCTCCTCCACCTTGCCATGAAGAGTCTACAGTACCTTTCACCTCCTCCACCTTGCCATGAATAGAGTCTACAGTACCTTTCACCACCTCCACCTTGCCATGAATAGAGTCTACAGTACCTTTCACCACCTCCACCTTGCCATGAATAGAGTCTACAGTACCTCTCACCTCCTCCACCTTGCCATGAATAGAGTCTACAGTACCTTTCACCTCCTCCACCTTACCATGAATAGAGTCTACAGCACCTTTCACCACCTCCACCTTACCATGAATAGAGTCTACAGTACCTTTCACCACCTCCACCTTGCCATGAATAGAGTCTACAGTACCTTTCAGCGCCGTGTTCTCTTTCCTTAAGTTGGCTGAATTCTAGACTGGCATATAATGCATTAATGTCCTCTCGTAATATATCCAAGATATCAAGTTTGGCAAGCCTTTCATTGATGGATTTTAACAAGTCAACATCCATATCAGTAAACCTCTCAACTTGGTTTTGGTTTGTTTTGTTGTTTGGGTTGGTTGTCCTTAACAACGCTCGAATCTCCGAAACCAGCGACATGTTCTTTGAGTTCGTCAAGCTCTTCAATGGACACTGAATCATCCAGCGTGTTTACAGGGATAGTTAAACACTGCGCTCAGGTACACTCAGACGAGAGACGAGAGTGCTCTGAAATCAGAGTAGATAGAGTGAATTTATGAAAGCACCCGAATGTCCATTGAGAAAGCACAACGACTATACCATTTAGCTAAGAATGACGGGAATAATCAAGTCAATAAACGTTGGGTAGTTAGTTAGATAGAATATAGTTAATATACTGGCATGTTTGATGTATAAGTAGCCAACTAACGTCAGCTAGCTAGTTAACATACTAGTACATACTGCTGTAACAATATGCTAACAAATTGTCAGCCAAAATAACATGTAAGGTAACTTATTTGAAAAGTCATTACTTTATTACATTGCTCAACATTTTCTTAACATTTGTCATAATTAGTTAAAACAATGAATTTATATCAGCTTTCGTTGGACTTCGGATGCATATATAAATTGGCTGAATATTATACAATGACTTATCAACAGCTCTAATAATTTGACCCCCACAGGAAATCTTCACTGGCAATTATAGAAAGACCCATTTACTATAAAACCATTGATTCTTGAAGAATATAACTTATAAATGCCTCAAATGTTTCAACTTTATTACCCCACCAGAAACCAAAACATTAGCTTGTATAACGCCACTGTTTGTAAACAAGCACTGTAAAGCCTTGAAATATTGTTAAAAACGATAATTTTGACCTTATGGATTGCCAATCTTTGTATTTATAGTGTAGTCAATTCAGGGGGTAGTCCTGAGCTGAACTCAAACCTGGGTCCAGCGACTGTCAAGCCAACACCTTATAACTGTTATGCCATGATGTCTGAACTTCTTGACGAGGTCATTAGGTTTTGGGTTACGGTTGCTACAATAGCTTTCTCTATGCATTTGAGAGTGGTTACATTTCTCCAGCCCCCATTCCTCAGCTGTTTACCAAACCAAGTCTCAGGGCTGACAATTTCTTGCTATTTAAATCCTAGGTTACCCCTATAAAATAGCCGCACCTCTATCAACCAATCTGCAGTTCATACAATAACAAAGCTGTCATTCCACCACTAGTTTGGTTATAAGATGATGGGGCTGGAGAAATGAAACTACTCTCAAATTCATAGACAGACCTACAGATGCAAGCACTGACCATCCATGATATCAACATTACAGTTTTAACCATGTTGAGGCTATACAGTGTTGGTTTACATTGTTTCTAAACATTGGAGTAAAAAAAAAGCTTATTTAGGGTTATGATGGGGTACAACAGTTGAACTAAGCTCATGAGGCATGTGTTATATTCTTCAAGAATCAATGGCTATAAATAAATAATTTTAAAAGTCTAAATATGGATGTAGCTATTGCATATTTCCCCTTTAACACCACACATCAGTTCAACAACTGCAGAGTTTGCGCCTCTGTTTTTAAGACAGTACTTACTAGTGTTAATCAGGGTCCGTTTATCGTTAGAACCATTGGATGCCTTAAGATGCGTTTGGGAAACCGAGCCCAGAAATCCAGTTTCATCCTCTTCATCCTCGTCTTCCTCTAATGTGACAGTCATCTCCCCCTCCTCCTCTTTCACCCCAAAAACTGCATCCTCCTCTTTCTCTTCCTCCTCTTTTACTGTAACATCCTCCTCCTCTTTCACTCTGAACGCGTCTTCCTCTTCTTTCACTGAAACGTCTTTCTCTTCTTCTTTCACTGTAACAGCCTCACCCTCTACTTGTTTTTGTATTGTAACATCCTCTTCTTCCTCCTCTTTCACGACAACGTTCAGCCACAGTCCTTCTTTCTCCGTCCAGCAGACCTCTTCTTTAACAGGAGGAGAGTAGCTTAGTGAACTCATGGTCGGGGATGTTAGCTAGCTATGCTAATGCTAACTTAACCAGCCCGCTAGCTGAATAATAACAACAACACCGTAAATATGATATTACAACGGATAACTAACTAGACGACAGAAGTGGGTTTAAAACACAGTGGCTAATATACACTAAAGCGTCTAAAGAGCTTTATTGTTTCGGCTATTTTGTCTAGCAAGCTACCGAGGTGGCTAACGAACTGTTGCTGCTGTTGAAAGAAGAGTTCCGTCCACTAGATAATACGTCACACCAACAGCATTGCGTTAAATTCCCAGACCGCCATCTGCTGACTGGAGTGGGTAACGCAGTTTAGTAAAAGGTATATTTAATTTTCTGACAAAAAGTTAAAGGGTAGGTATCAGGGACGTCGCTAGGCCTAAAATAATCATTACCCCCCCCCAAATAAATCAATATCAGTCAATATATTTTTTCTGTGATTTCTTTTTTTCGTCAACCGTTCCATCGTATCTTAAACTTCTTACCGGGCAGCACTAGGACCGGGGGAGGCTGCTGCTGCAATAGTGTCTTTTAGACTTTCTTCAGCAAAGATGGAGGACAGAAATACTAGGTGAGAGGGTTACCCCTACACAGAACTGATCTGGATCAAAGATGGCGGACAGAAACACTAGGAGAGAGGGGTACCCCTACACAGAACTGATCTGGATCAAAGATGGAGGACAGAAATACTAGGAGAGAGGGGTACCCCTACACAGAACTGAACTGGATCAAAGATGGCGGACAGAAATACTAGGAGAGAGGGGTACCCCTACACAGAACTGAACTGGATGAAAGATGGCGGACAGAAATACTAGGAGAGAGGGGTACCCCTACACAGAACTGAACTGGATCAAAGATGGCGGACAGAAACACTAGGAGAGAGGGGTACCCCTACACAGAACTGAACTGGATCAAAGATGGCGGACAGAAACACTAGGAGAGAGGGGTACCCCTACACAGAACTGAACTGGATCAAAGATGGCGGACAGAAATACTAGGAGAGAGGGGTACCCCTACACAGAACTGATCTGGATCAAAGATGGCGGACAGAAATACTAGGAGAGAGGGGTACCCCTACACAGAACTGAACTGGATCAAAGATGGCGGACAGAAATACTAGGAGAGAGGGGTACCCCTACACAGAACTGATCTGGATCAAAGATGGCGGACAGAAACACTAGGAGAGAGGGGTACCCCAACACAGAACTGAACTGGATCAAAGATGGCAGACAGAAACACTAGGAGAGAGGGGTACCCCTACACAGAACTGAACTGGATCAAAGATGGCGGACAGAAATACTAGGAGAGAGGGGTACCCCTACACAGAACTGAACTGGATCAAAGATGGCGGACAGAAATACTAGGAGAGAGGGGTACCCGAACACAGAACTGAACTGGATCAAAGATGGCGGACAGAAATACTAGGATGGAAGCAAATGTAAGGGATTATAACGTCATAACGAATCATGCAGAAACATGTACAGTTGACAGGAATGTTAGTTAGCTGGGCTAGCTTTATGGGTGTTGTGACATGAGTATGTAATTGTAATTCTGGTTGTTTTAGGGACTCCTGAAAGAACCAGCAAACCAGGCGGGCGTTTTGTGAAACAGTGGATGTATAGAATCTAGCTAGCTGAAGAATGTACTGCAAATTGAATGTACAATTTTGTAAGCTTGCCTTGCTGATATTTGCCATGCAGATAGATGAAATAACGTAGCTAGCTATGTTCTTGCTTATTGTGCAGTGGATGATTAAAATACCTGTATGCCTATGGATGTGTAGCTAGCTATCTAGCCGATCTGTGTATGGACCCAAACGTTTGCTATACATATTAGTTCAGAACCTATGAACCTCAGCTATCATAGCCAGTTGTATCAACTTCAAAACAGCCTGAATGACATTAATGAAGCCTATGGATTGAGTAGAATATAATATCATGTTGTGCCAAGGATGCAAGTCGTATATACATGTAGTTATTACCATGCATGAGATCCCCACATTGTAGCCTGTACATTTAATATATTCACTGATCATGTACTCTACCTTGGGAAATAAAGGTGCAGTTTAGGTATGAATGTCTTTGAGATTATTTTTCAGTCATATCCAATACCAGGAGTATCAAATTCCAGTCTTTGAATGATGCTGTGTCTGCATGTATGTATTACAATTATACACTTCAACAGTGTTTACCAATCTTGGTCCTGGTACATCAATGGTTACACATTGTAACTAATAGACTAGAAACAGGATTTAACTAGTTAATTCATATGTACAGAAATATAAGGTTAAAAAACAGAACACTACACTTCCTATGCATCATGTAAATACTCTAACACTGGTTCATCTCAACATCTAATGCCTTCTGCATTGATCTGATAAACACAGGATAGGTGGAGTATTTCATCACATTACACTTCATTTCAACCAGTAGAGAAAGTGAAACGCTTTATTGAAAAGCTCATTATCCAAGTGTTATAAATACAAGTTCAATCTGTCCTTCAATGCACATCTGTTGTGCATTATAAAAACAGAGGAAGAAAGAGGAGGTGGTGAGAGAGGTGTAAAAGACAGAAAGGGAAAGAGGTAAGCACATAGGAGCAGGGAAGGCAGCACATGATTAATGAAACACAGTGCTACATAAATATTCTCTCAGTTCATCACAATTACATAATAGTGTCTCTCGTCGGCACAAAGGTTCTTAAAAGCAGGTGAGGTGGTGATGATGGGACTGGGGGTTGGCATCCTCTCACATCAAAACATATCTGCAGACGAGAGACAGATGGAGAGAGAGCATGTTTAAACCTTGTGTTTTTATTTTTTATTCTAACATTGTTAGTCATCAATCAGGAGGTGAAATGCAAAACTGACATTGGATCATTAATTCTGGGACGACTGCATTTATATCTGTATTTCAATGTAAAGCATCTCTTTAATAATACTTCCTGTATAATATAAACTGACCTGGGATCATTAATCATTAACTCTGGGACTACTGCATCTCTCTCTGTATTTCAATGTAAAGCATCTCTTTAATAATACTTCCTGTATAATATAAACTGACCTTGGATCATTAACTCTGGGACTACTGCATCTCTATCTGCATTTCAATGTAAAGCATCTCTTTAATAATACTTCCTGTATAATATAAACTGACCTTGGATCATTAACTCTGGGACTACTGCATCTCTATCTGCATTTCAATGTAAAGCATCTCTTTAATAATACTTCCTGTATAATATAAATTGACCTGGGATCATTAACTCTGGGACTACTGCATCTCTATCTGTATTTCAATGTAAAGCATCTCTTTAATAATACTTCCTGTTGACCTGACCAAGTGACCTCTCACCTCTGATCATGCTGTGCCCTCTATGTAGCCAGTTCAGATGCAGGAGGGGTTCACCGACACAGCTGATATAACCTAGAGGATTTAGGGAGAAGGGGAGAGAGGGATGAAGTGAAGGAGAGAGACTGTTATTGAGAAAATAAGGTAGTTAAAGTGACAGTGTTCAACAGGAATCTGTGTGTGGCCTCACCTGGTGCCCACACCACACTAAGTGGCTGCAGAGGACTTTATGCTGAAAAACATGAACGGACCCACAAGGATAAACAATATAGCGTAGTTATAGAAATAATGAAGTGTCTTACTATTCTCCATGGTTGGCCCTCTTGCCTATTCTTTGATGGTGGAAGGAGCCACAGTTATACACTTGAACCTGCTTACTGCACAACACAATCCATCAATCAGATTGATACATGAGTGTGTAGGTGTGGGTTATAGGGTGTCTAATTGTTCTACATTTTTTCAATATGGGTGATTTAAAATAGCCTGTTTTGTTTTTGCACAGACATCACACCCTTACCTACACAGCACCCTCACATGAGAAGTAGAAATCAAAGGGAGATAAACTGGGAATTGAATAACTGCAGTTGACATAGCTCAGTAAATGGAAGAATACTCTTATTGCAATGTGAATGGCTCTTAAAAGAGCATTTGGTTGTGCATAGTGTAGTCTAGGGTCCTCGTGTCCATCCTCATGAAGTTACGCAGGACACAGGTAGCCTTCACACACCTGAATTCCTCCAGGAGACAGTCCCAGATGACCCTGGTCACCCAACCTTGCAGTGCCCTACAAGGTAACTGTAGGCAATCGTTTTGAAGGAATCTCCAGTTACAGGGTCTCTGTAGGAATATGGAAGACAATGTAATTATTAGACTGTTACATCACCAGGTCATTGTGGATTACTAAAGTATAATATCCCTGATAACAAATCATGATAACATTGGATTGATAGATGCTTGGGCACACATATGTACATGTGTAGCATGTGACAATAACAGGATCATATCAAGCATGGCATCACAAATGAATACATAAATACCACTTGAAGCTTGATGATGAGTTGATCATTTGAATCAGCTGTGCAGTGTGAAGGCAAAAACAACAATGTGCCCCTCTTTGAGTCCCCAGGACTGAGAACCACTGCTCTTCATTGGGACCTCTTCATATGTAGACTGGCTTTCATAGAGCTCTTTATCTGAGGACAGAAAACCTCACAAGAAACAGACTTCATTATAGTCAAATTACACCACACTGAATATTATGTTACTATTATCTCCGTCCTCACTTCTAGGGACAGGAACTACAGAAAAGTAGATGCCCTATCCAGAATAGCCTCCTCTCTCACTGACAGTTGGGGCTGCTATCCTTTCACCCTCCTCCATGGCTGTTAGCTAGCTACCTACAAATGCATTTGGAGTTTGTTTTTTACAGTGATAAATACATCGAGATGGCTAGCTAATATGAAGTTAGGTAGATGGTGATGTTTCATTCATTTAGCTAGTTATCTATACAGTATTTGAAGTTGGCTGGCTAGCTGATTTAGCAGCTCATTTGAGTTAGCCTGCACTGTAGCTAGTTAGCTATTAAGACAGTACTTACTAGTGTTATTCAAGGGCCAGTTTCCCAAAACCATATTAGTTCACCGTTAGAATCATTGCACGCCTTAATATGAGTTTGGGAAACCAGGCCCAGAAATCCAGTTTCCTCCTCTTTTCTTCTTTCACGGTAACAGCCTCACCCTCTACTTGTTTTTGTATTGTAACATCCTTCTCTTCCTCCTCCTCCTCCTCTTTCACAAGAGCTTCTTTCTCCGTCCAGCAGACCTCCTCTTCTTTAACAGGAGGAGAGTAGCTTAGTAAACTCATGGTCGGGGATGTTAGCTAGCTAGCATTAGCGACTAGCCTAGTTCTAAGCTAACTTAGCAAACCAGCTAGCTGACAAACAACGTAAATATATAATTAAATGGTCCAACAAGTACATACGACAGAAGTGTGTTTAAAACACAGCGACTAATATACACCAAAACAGTGTAAAGAGCGTGAATGTTGTAGCTATGTTTGCTAGAAAGCTACCGAGGTGTCTGACTAGCTGTTGTTGTTGAAGGAGCGTCCCGTCCACTAGATTATACGTCACACTGGCAGCATCGCCTGAACCTAAAAGACGCACATCGCCACCTGCTGACTGGAGTGGGCAACGCAGTTGAGGAACCAAACGTTTATTTTTCATTTATTTCATAAAAGTTTAATATTAATATTACACTAAGTCGTTCAAAGAGAAGCATGTGTTGATTGATTCGTGTTTAATGAGTGAGAATTTAAAACAAACTTTACACCCACTACATATTTGCATTGAACCAACCTGACATGGATCATTTTGACCTCAGAGGCATATCTTTGATCATAGTCAAATTGTGGTTTATTCAATTCTACCAATTTTTCATGACTTTGTCAATCAACTTGTTCTTAATACATTTAAATCATGGTTTAGTGTTTCTGTATCAATATGGACTTTTAACAAATTCAAATCCCTTGGAGCCATTTTGACTCCAGCCAAAAGCACCTTTGATAAATAGGACGTTTATTTCAAATCAAAATCACATTATATTGGTCACATACACGTGTTTAGCAGATGTTATTGCGGGTGTCGCGAAATACTTGTGTTTCTAGCTCCGACAGTGCAGTAATATCTAACAATTACACAACATATACCCAATACACACAAATCTAAGTATTTGAATCTAGGTTTCTCTGTAGACATGATCCATCCCACCAGAAGGTGGAGGGACACCTGTATCAGTGGTTTTGACCAGATAGACACCTGCAGACACACAGTATAGTGCCTCCCATGTACTCTCCTAAGATTGGACTTTTCTATACCACGTACCACATGACTGTGTACAAATTTGCCAATGGTAGAAAACTCTGCCAGCGATATACATATGGTGTAACAATACAGTGCATTCGCAAAGTATTCAGACACCTTCACCTTTTCCACATTTTCTTACGTTACAGCCTTATTCTAAAATTGAATAATTTTTTGCCCTCATCAATCCACATACAATACTTCACAATACCCCATAATGACATCACAATACCCCACAAAGACAAACCCAAAACAGGTTTTTAGAAATTTTTGCAAATGTATTTACTTAAGTGCTCTTTGCTATGAGACTCGAAATTGAGCTCAGGTGCATCCTGTTTCCATTGATCATCCTTGAGATGTTCCTACAACTTGATTCGAGTCCACTTGTGGTAAATTCAATTGATTGGACATGATTTGGAAAGGCACACACCTGTCTATATAAGGTCCCACAGTTTATGTCAGAGCTAAAACCAAGCTATGAGGTCAAAGGAATTGTCCGTAGAGCTCTGAGACAGGATTGTGTCGAGTCACAGATCTGGGGAAGGGTTCCAAAAAATGTCTGTAGCATTGAAGGTCCTCAAGAACACAGTGGCCTCCATCATTCTTAAATGGAATAAGTTTGGAACCACCAAGACTCTTCCTAGAGCTGGCTGCCCGGCCAAACTGAGCAATCGAGAGAGAAGGGTCTTCGTCAGGGAGGTGACCAAAAACTCGATGGTCACTCTGACAGAGCTCCAGAGTTCATCTGTGGAGAACCTTCCAGAAGGATTATCATCACTGCAGTACTCCACCAATCAGGCCTTTATGGTAGAGGCCAGACAGAAGCTACTCCTCAGTAAAAGGCACATGACAGCCCACTTGGAGTTTGCCAAAAGGCACCTAAAGGACTCTCAGACCATGAGAAACAAGATTCTCTGGTCTGATTAAACCAAGATTGAACTCTTTGGCCTGAATGTCATGTGTCACGTCTGGAGGAAAATTGGTACCATCCCTACGGTGAAGCATGGTGGTGGCACCGTCATGCTGTGGAGATGTTTTTCAGCAGCAGTGCAAGTTGTCTACTGATATTGGTGTAATTTCTCACCTATTTTGTCAGAAGGAAAGTTAATTTCCCCTCAGGCACATGCATTTGTTCTTTGTTATTATGAAGGTAATTTGTGTAGAATGTACTTTTCCCCTCATTCACCCCATCTCTTTACGTTGCTTATTTATATTCAGTGGCCTGACTGCGTCCAGACTGTCAAAGGCCCATCCTGGTAGATCTGAACCTAATGCAGCTTGGAGTGATCAGATGACAGAAGTCACATTAAGGTGCCAGGCATAACTGAGGCTACAGATGCTCCATATCCATTACTTGGAGTGTTTTATATAATATGACTAAATGTGTTTCTGTGTTGCAGGAGCAGTCAAGAAATGGAACGGCAAGGCCACAGAACTTGATATAATCAGAGCTGTGGGAGACCTTTTCAAGCCCCTGGTAGAGCCGGGGGTGGTGTTTACCACTCCACCACGCCTTCAGCAGGCTGGAAAAGGATTGATACTGTTTTTCATACTAAGATGGACCAAGAGTCTGTTGATTGGTCAGTCATTGGGTTAATTTGTTTTGCAATATGTTCAAATCAAATCAAGCTTTATTTATACAGCACGTCAGACATCAAAATATTTAGTACACAAATATGAGGATAAAAAACAGAAGAATAACAACTGAAAGACTAATGAGCATTCTAAGGAAATGCCATTGATTAAAATATTAATTGGATGCGATATACAACCCAAAATACAAGCTTGTTTTTTAGGAGGGGCTCTGAAAGACACTATGGGGGTGTCCACTGAAAGTTGACTAGTAACAACAACTGGGACATAAAAGACACCCACCATGAGACCCACTAAATCTGCCCAAAAAGAGGAAAACAAAAGAAAATCCCACACCAAACTTAAAGACAGGAAGCAAACCAAAAAGGTAGAACAACTAAAGGTGTTGACTCTCCACATGTATCAAGACAACTGGAGCACTGGGCCAGACACTCTTAAATAGAACCTGGACCAGCTCAGGTGAAACACCTTCCCACTAACGAGATGGACAAGCCAGCACAGGTGTAAAACATACTGACTAACGAGGTGACACCAATCAGTGTGTCCTACGTGCTAACGAGCTAGACGTGCTAACGAGCTAGACGTGCTGACGGGCTAGACGTGCTGACGGGCTAGACGTGCTGACGAGCTAGACGGGCTAACGAGCTAGACGTGCTAACGAGCTAGACGTGCTAACGAGCTAGACGGGCTAACGGGCTAGACGTGCTAACGAGCTAGACGGGCTAACGAGCTAGACGGGCTAACGAGCTAGACGGGCTAACGGGCTAGACGTGCTAACGAGCTAGACGGGCTAACGAGCTAGACGCGCTAACGAGCTAGACGTGCTAACGAGCTAGACGTGCTGACGAGCGAGACGTGTCAACAATTAAAAACAAGAAAAACACATTTCTAAATAATAATATACAATCGAAATATTTTTTTATCCTTTTTCTTACTATAGAATCCTAAATCCCACTAGCTTCTAGAACTCTCATCTCCTTGGAACGAGCCCAAACCAAACTAATCTCCAATACGGAAAAACGTGCAGTCAAAATAAATTGTGATCCATGGTAATGCACTGACAAAACACAAATCTTTTTGACTGCCCATCCTTGAGACAATCAGCAACCATGTTGTCCTCACCACGGACATGTCTGGTTTCAAGAGGAAACTCCTGCAATATCCGTAGTAACTTTCCACCTCACGGCAGAGCTTCTCTCTCTTTTCAGGGTTCACTAGATAGGCATGTTGTTGGATCGGGGCCCAGTCCCCAATGTCATGCTCTAGTACATTTGGGTTGGCACATCAGAATGAATCCTGATATTCTAAAAGCAGGGCAGCAATGTCAATATAATTGTACCAAAAATTGTCAGTTGGTTGCATGAATAATTATGATTACTAAATCTTACATGAATATTAAACATGAAATATAAAAACCAAATGTACACCCCTTTGTTAATATATATTAGCAATAATTCACTTAACGGTGAGGCATAAAATGTATCTTTTGTCAGGATTAATGTTAGAGTCATGCTTCTTCAGTAGTGGAATAAAGACAATTAGTACTTGAATGTTGTAAATAAATACTGGAGTGATGTAGGATTGTTCATATAATTGATTATTGTACTGTGACTATGTGTTTAGGCTGCAAGTAAGTTGAAATTAAATTGTTTTCTTTTCAACTTTCAACTAAAACCAAACTTATATTGTACGTCGGGCAAAGTCTTATTTTCAACGACATTTTGCTAGGTGAGATATCCCCAATGTCACAGTTTAAACGTGTCCAAATCAATAGTCCAAATGCAGAAACAGTTTGTGATAAATTGAAAACCTAAACATAAAATGTGCTATATACACAAACATCTGCCACAATAATCATATTACTTGTATTTACTTATACAAGCACGTTATAAACTGCACAAGCACCAAAAACGCTGTTGTTTTGACAAGTAGCAATAAATCACTGATATCGATTAGGGAGGAAATCAGGTTGTACGTGCTGTTGAAACTAACACAACTAAAAAATAAACATATGGAAATGGAAGATGTATTTTCCCTCACTAGAGGACAACCTGCAGAAGACAGTCAGCTACATTTTGGAGTGATGCATATAAATGTAGGGGTCCCTAAACAAAGGAACACAACACTAATTTGTCATAACTCATCGATATCATGTTGAAATCATTTGTACGACAGGAGGAAGATTAGTTTACACGTCCTGTTAAACTAACAGCTCAAAAACCACACAGAATCTGGGAATAATGTGTACATCACTGGTTAGGGGACAATTTGTAGAAAACAACCAGATACATTTTGAAGTGTTGCATTGTGATTCCAGTGGGTCACCAACGTGGTAAGTGTAACAACTCTTTTTTTGTTAATCACTTTTTGTTAAATCTCATAAATAGTAACTCTTCCATTTCAGAGCCTGGATTTTCCCCCTGAGGCTAATATCCATATCATGTTGAAATCAATAGAACAGGGGACAAACGTTTAGGGTTCTACATTGTGACATCATTAAAATACTCCTACTACAATGTTAAAACATTCTACATTGTGACATTAATTCATTGATATCATGAAACAACTCCTTCATGTGTTTTCTGATCTTTAATCAGATTGTCTCTGGTCACAGCTATAGGATTTCTCTCCTGTGTGTGTTCTCTGGTGTGATATCAGGTTGCTTAGCTGAGTAAAACTGTTCCCACATTGATCACATCTATAAGGCTTATCTCCTGTGTGTGTTCTCTGGTGTAAAGTCAGCTGGCCAGATGTAACAAACCTCTTCCCACATTGATCACAGCCATGAGGTTTCTCTCCTGTGTGTGTTCTCTGGTGTATCTTCAGATGGCTCGATGTAAAAAAAAACTTCCCACATTGATCACAGCTATACGGTTTCTCTCCCGTGTGTGTTCTCTGGTGTCGTGTCAGGTTGCTTGGCTGAGTAAAACTCTTCCCACATTGATCACAGCTATAAGGTTTATCTCCAGTGTGTGTTCTCTGGTGTGATATCAGGTTGCTTAGCTGAGTAAAACTGTTCCCACATTGATCACAGCTATAAGGTTTCTCTCCTGTGTGTGTTCTCTGGTGTACAATAAGATGGCTAGATGTAGTAAAACTAGTCCCACATTGATCACAGCTATGAGGTTTCTCTCCTGTGTGGATTCTCTGGTGTAATGTCAGCAGACCAGATCCAACAAAACTCTTGCCACATTGATCACAGCTATAGGGTTTCTGTCCTGTATGTATTCTCTGATGCACTGTCAGATCTCCAGATTGACCAAAACTCTTCCCACATTGAGCACAGCTATAAGGTTTCTCTCCTGTGTGGATTCTCTGGTGTTGAGTCAGACTGCTAGACTCAGTAAAACTCTTCCCACATTTACCACAGATATAAGGTTTCTCTCCTGTGTGTGTTCTCTGGTGTAGAGTCAGATGGCCAGATGTAGTAAAACTCTTCCCACATTGAGTACAGGTAAAAGGTTTCTCTCCTGTGTGGATTCTCTGATGAATTTTAATGCCTGCTGAGGAGGTGAATCTCTTCCCACAGTCAGAGCAGCAGTGAGTTCTCTTCCCTGTGGATCTCTGTAGGTGTTTCTTGAGGTGTTCTGATCTGGAGAGACTCCTCTCTGCCCTGTCATCATCACGAGGTTGTTGAGGCTCCCCAGAGGACCCACGGTAGTCCCGTCTCTCTCCTGTGTGAACAACAAAGTCAGACAGATGGTTAAAGGCCCACAACAGCAGAAATCCACTGTAAAAGATGATGCCAATGGCGTAGCCATGATGTTGTACAAGAAATGACATCTGTAATGAATGTAAAAATTATTTGACAATTGTCTTAAAATGAGCAAAAATTGTCATATATTGTCTTGTTTTCACATTAGTAGTAACATCGATGATTGTAGGCTAAAAATAAGTTATTCATGTTGTTGAAACTCTAAGCAGTGTGCCAGACAACTTTTGGTCTCCAATATAGGCCCCTTTCTGTGCTTGCTAAAATTGCGGCACGAGGGGGATGCACATGCAATTTAGTTGTAGAAACTCCTCCCTGCTAATGAGGAAACCGATAGTTATGGATGTACTGTATCTGCCTGGAGCCAAAATGGTGAACAAAGATTTTAGTTTTTCACAATGTATTCTGAATGTGAATGGGGGAAAACTCAGGGGAGTAACCTCCATTTACAGGTTGCTTATGAGTACATTTCACACTACTTTGGATTAAAATTGTAAGGCTCGTTTGAATGTTCTGTTTAATATAATGTTTGTGTCGTCATTGCAAATCAACCGCTTTGTACTTAAAAAAAACACTTCAACCAGTAAAATGCTCTTTGGCTTTTCCATCAGCCTGACAATGAGGGTTTGTAAACTAAGTGTTTGGCAAATTGGCCCATAACTTCACCTAAGAATAACATAGACCTACTGTAGGACCCATAACTTCACCTAACAACAAATGTCGTGATGTTTGTCATGTGACTGTCATTCAGAAAATGATTTCCTGGATCAGCTAACTAAACAGCTACAGTATTAAGTATTATGTGTAATTATTTAAGACCCGCGTTAATGACAGTATCCATTTGGGTGTCGTCAATAAAGTTAAGGTAACTCTAGGTTAAAACCATTGGATTTAGCAAACTCTGAAATGACTTAGGATTTCTGTGCCCATAAAACTGTTTTCCCAGTGTAACATAAGGAGACAAAAAATGTTACATAGTTAGAGAGCATTTCAGAATACAAAAAAACAGCATATGACAAGGGTAACATTATGACTACAACTACTGATCCCTGAAGGAGGGAAACTAGGTACAACATACTATTAAATCCACACGTTGTGACTACAACAACTGTTCCCTGAAGGAGGGAAACTAGGTACAACATACTATTAAATCCACATGTTATGACTATAACTACTGTTCCCTGAAGGAGGGAAACTAGGTACAACATACTATTAAATCCACACCTCGCTGGAAGCCCCGCCTTCCACAGGTGATGAGCGTGAGACTCGGATATATTCCTTAAAATGTAATATCTCACTTCACCGACCCAGGAAGTGGCGGGGCCAAACAGGTGTTGTAACTCGTTCATAACTGGCACGCAGATCAGCAGAAATTGTAAGATAAACTGGCACTTCAAATGGAAATGAAAAAAGTTTGCCTATTTTACCGGAAACTTCAGCAGCATAACGTCAGAATTAACGAAGGCCAGCAGCAGGTGGGGAATTGGTTATTTTCTTCTGGTTATATTGACCTCTGGCTTCCTCAAGTCATTTGTGTGTGTTAATTATTTAATCAAACGCTTGAAGCATCAGTTCAGTTCAAGTTCTGCACATACAGTTGATTTTATTAAACACACGGGGTGTGTCTATATTAACAAATACACGTCATAACATTTCAACCAATCAATTGGTAGAAATAAAATACTATTTTTTATTTTTATTTGGGACAGCCCCAGAACATAGTGCATTCAGACCCCTTCCCTTTTTACACATTTTGTTACGTTACAGCCTTATTCTGAAATGGATTACTTTTTTTTAAATGATCAATCTTCAGACAACACCTCAAAATGACATCACAATACCCCATAAAATTCAGAAGAAAGTTTAGAAATGCTTGCATACCAGTGGTTTTATTTCTGTAGAACATGCTAGTACGCTACAGTAGATTGTATCTCTCTAGGTCATGCCAGTAGACTACAGTAGGTTGTATCTCTCTAGGTCATGCCAGTAGGTTACAGTAGGTTGTATCTCTCTAGGTCATAACTCTCTAGGTCATGCCAGTAAGCTACAGTAGGTTGTATCTCTCTAGGTCATACCAGTAGGCTACAGTAGGTTGTAACTCTCTAGGTCATGCCAGTAGGTTACAGTAGGTTGTATTTCTCTAGGTCATGCCAGTAGGTTACAGTAGGTTGTTTCTCTCTAGGTCATGCCAGTAGACTACAGTAGGTTGTATCAAAGTGGTTTTATCTCTCTAGGTCATGCCAGTAAGCTACAGTAGATTGTAACTCTCTAGGTCATGCCAGTAGACTACAGTAGGTTGTAACTCTCTAGGTCATGCCAGTAGGCTAAAGTAGGTTGTATCTCTCTAGGTCATGCCAGTAGGTTACAGTAGGTTGTATCTCTCTAGGTCATGCCAGTAGGCTACAGTAGGTTGTATCTCTCTAGGTCATGCCAGTAGGTTACAGTAGGTTGTAACTCTCTAGGTCATGCCAGTAGGTTACAGTAGGTTGTAACTCTCTAGGTCATGCCAGTAGGTTACAGTAGGTTGTATCTCTCTAGGTCATGCCAGTAGGTTACAGTAGGTTGTAACTCTCTAGGTCATGCCAGTAGGTTACAGTAGGTTGTAACTCTCTAGGTCATGCCAGTAGGCTACAGTAGGTTGTATCTCTCTAGGTCATGCCAGTAGGCTACAGTAGGTTGTATCTCTCTAGGTCATGCCAGTAGGTTACAGTAGGTTGTAACTCTCTAGGTCATGCCAGTAGGCTACAGTAGGTTGTATCTCTCTAGGTCATGCCAGTAGGTTACAGTAGGTTGTAACTCTCTAGGTCATGCCAGTAGGTTACAGTAGGTTGTATCTCTCTAGGTCATGCCAGTAGGTTACAGTAGGTTGTAACTCTCTAGGTCATGCCAGTAGGCTACAGTAGGTTGTATCTCTCTAGGTCATGCCAGTAGGTTACAGTAGGTTGTAACTCTCTAGGTCATGCCAGTAGGTTACAGTAGGTTGTATCTCTCTAGGTCATGCCAGTAGGTTACAGTAGGTTGTAACTCTCTAGGTCATGCCAGTAGGTTACAGTAGGTTGTAACTCTCTAGGTCATGCCAGTAGGCTACAGTAGGTTGTATCTCTCTAGGTCATGCCAGTAGGTTACAGTAGGTTGTATCTCTCTAGGTTATGCCAGTAGGTTACAGTAGGTTGTAACTCTCTAGGTCATGCCAGTAGGCTACAGTAGGTTGTATCTCTCTTGGTCATGCCAGTAGGCTACAGTAGGTTGTATCTCTCTTGGTCATGCCAGTAGGCTACAGTAGGTTGTATCTCTCTAGGTCATGCCAGTAGGTTACAGTAGGTTGTAGCTCTCTAGGTCATGCCAGTAGGTTACAGTAGGTTGTAACTCTCTAGGTCATGCCAGTAGGCTACAGTAGGTTGTATCTCTCTAGGTTATGCCAGTAGGTTGTAACTCTCTAGGTCATGCCAGTAGGCTACAGTAGGTTGTATCTCTCTTGGTCATGCCAGTAGGCTACAGTAGGTTGTATCTCTCTTGGTCATGCCAGTAGGCTACAATAGGTTGTATCTCTCTAGGTCATGCCAGTAGGTTACAGTAGGTTGTAGCTCTCTAGGTCATGCCAGTAGGTTACAGTAGGTTGTAACTCTCTAGGTCATGCCAGTAGGCTACAGTAGGTTGTATCTCTCTAGGTTATGCCAGTAGGTTGTAACTCTCTAGGTCATGCCAGTAGGCTACAGTAGGTTGTATCTCTCTAGGTCATGCCAGTAGGTTACAGTAGGTTGTATCTCTCTAGGTCATGCCAGTAGACTACAGTAGGTTGTAACTCTCTAGGTCATGCCAGTAGACTACAGTAGGTTGTAACTCTCTAGGTCATGCCAGTAGGCTACAGTAGGTTGTATCTCTCTAGGTCATGCCAGTAGGTTACAGTAGGTTGTATCCAAGTGGAAACAATTATCAACCCAATGTGGAAAGTGTTGAATTTGGTCAACAACAAAATGAATGGCTTATTTGCTACGTGAGGTTTACTTGATCTAACAGAAGTTTCGTAATGATTAAGTTGTTACGTGGACACGTGACATACCGACAACTTTGATAAAACACTATAGGAGTTGTCTCCAGATCGCTATGCATATTCATGCTAGTAGCTTAGCATCTCTCTCCATTGAATACAGGCGGTTGACGACAACAACCCTCATAGAATATAAACAACAGATTACAATAATAACATGTATCCACCAATCCAAAGACAGGATAGGTGGGAGATAGACAACCCACAGTGCAGCTTTGTGGACAACGACTCCCCTTGTTAGGGCGAAGAGACATCTTGTCAGTATATCCATAATCTTTGGTGTAGCCAACCCAACTCTCACATGGCTCTATTGGGGGTCACGGTGTGTAGTAAAACATCACCACATTAAAATCACTACATGCCGTGACCCCCAGTCTGCGGTCAGCAGATAGACCCTCCTCAAATATATATGTTAAGTCACTTTTTGGAAACGTAACGGAGAAAACAAGGGGTAGCTTGTTCTCTATGTCGTCTGATTCTAGACATATCAGTCATCATCCCAGGGCCCTCCGTTGAAGAGGTATTGACGAGCCAACTCCGAATATCCAAAGTTAAAAACTAATTGAAGGCGGTACTTACTGGTGTTAATCAGATCTCCTGTCTCCTCCTCTTCATCTTTCAATGTGACAGTAATCTCTCCTTCCTTCTTCACTCCAAAAACAGCATCATCCTCTTCTTCCTCTTGTTTAACTGAAACGTCTTTCTCTTCATCTTTCACTGTAACAGCCTCACCCTCTACTTCTTGTTTTACTGTAACATCCTCCTCTTCCTTCTCCTCTTTCACGACAATGTTCAGCCCCAGAGCTTCTTTCTCCGTCCAACAGACCTCCTCTTCTTTAACAGGAGGGGAGTAGTTTAGGGAGCTCATGTTCGGGGATGTTAGCTAGCTAGCTATCATTAGCGACTAGGCTAATGCTAACTTAACCAGCCAGCTACTATAGCTGACTAATAAAAAATAACGTAATATTAAATTAAATAGGTTAACAAGTAGATACGACAGAAGTGTGTCTAAAACACAGTAGCTAATATAGACCAAAAGCGTATAAATAGCTTGAATCTTTCGGCTATGTTGGCTAGCAAGCTACCGAGGTGGTTGACGAGCTGTTTATGAAGAACCGTCCACTAGATTATACGTCACGCTGCAGCATCGCCTGAAAGACGCACATCGCCGTCTGCTGACTGGAGGGAAACGCAGTTGAGGATCACATTTTATTTTCAGACAAAGATTATTTTACATGGATTTAATTAAATAATACTATTATATTGAGACATACAAACACCTGAATGTGTTGATTGATTAGTGCGAATAGAAAATGTTTACTACAGCACATTTAAGACAGTTTCATTCAGTCAAACAACGTCTAAATAAGTAGCCAGCTACTGTAGGTCTATACTTCTCCTACATGGTGTAACAATACATCATGTAGATGCATATAATAAACAGACTAGGTCTATACTGCTCCTACATGGTGTTACAATACATCATTTAGATGTATATAATGAACAGACTAGGTCTATACTGCTCCTACATGGTGTAACAATACATCATGTAGATGTATATAATGAACAGACTAGGTCTATACTGCTCCTACATGGTGTAACAATACATCATGTAGATGTATATAATGAACAGACTAGGTCTATACTGCTCCTACATGGTGTAACAAATGTTTGGGGTCACTTAGAAATGTCCTTGTTTTTGAAAGAAAGTCACATTTTTTGTCCATTCAAATAATATCAAATTCATCAGAAATACAGTGTAGACATTGCTAATGTTGTAAATGACTATTGTAGCTGTAAACAGCTGATTGTTTATGGAATATCTACATAGGTGTACAGAGGATCATTATCAGCAAGCATCACTCCTGTGTTCCAATGGCACGTTGTGTTAGCTAATCCAAGTTTATCATTTTAAAAGGCTAATTGATCATTAGAAAACCCTTTTGCAATTATGTTAGCACAGCTGAAAACTCTTACCCAATCACATCCCCTTTCCTTTGGTTTAAAAGTATCCCAATCAGTTCTCTCTTTTGTTTTTCAACTACATGTCCCTTTGTCCGTTATCCTGTGAGTTTTGTTATGGTGTTTGACTGTTTGTTTGTTGGTGGGAAAAGGGGGTACCAAGACAAGTCGCCCATGGGCATACACTACCCTTGGGTAAATATTATACATACATACACTACCCCTGGGGTAAATACTGTCTAAGAACACTAGTTAGAACTGGGCGGACCACCCACTGTATTTTATTGGTTAGTGAGCTAGCTGTTGTTGAAGCAGGTAGTCTAGCTTAGGGGTGTTTTTGAATACTTATTTCTTTCCTTGGGTTCAGCTCAGCCCCTTTTCCCGCCCTCCTTTAAAAATAAACCTGAAATGTTTGACAGTAAATTTAAGTTGTCTGTGGTTTTTGTTCTCACTGTTCCTTTTCACTGTTATAATTTGCGTGAGATATGTTATGGGTCTTGTTTCCATCCCCCCCCTAGACTGCAGGGCAAAAGGGATTCGTAACAACAACTAATTGATTAGTTATGTTTGGGAATAGCATTGTATGACTGTGATATGAGAGTTGTGTGACTGCAATATGGGAGTTGTGTCTTAATCTGAAGTTTGGATAGAAACATAGAGATCTGTAGTTCCTCTCAGAGATCTGGACTGTCAAAATAGCAGGATGATGTCCTCACCCCTGCCTCGCCTCTCTACCTCTGATAGTCCTTGGATTATCTTGTCTATATCCATTCCATGGACTTGATTCATTTCTGAGAAGATAATTTGTACACATTTGAATGCTAATAGATTTCAGGTTGTATTGACTGCTATGTAGGTTAAATGTACACTTCAAATGCAGCTGTCCTACAACATATCTGTACCTTCTTCTTGATCGCAATTGCATAGTGTCCATGTTCTGTCCTATAAAAATGTTTCAAAGGAAGAGAGAATGTGTCAAAGAATAGTCTTACAAGCATTAATATATATTAAATAAATATTGAAAGATAAATGGCATCGACATACAATGTAAAATAGAAGAACATATTGGAGAAAGCACTAGCCAATACAGTACTGCCATACAGTAACAGTACTGTCATACAGGCCTAATATCACATTTCAAGATATCTTTGTACACAAATTGTTCAATATTTTCTCAGGCTGACTTGAAAGATTTATACGCAACATTTTGCTCCGTGGCAAAACTGTGTTTGGATTCTGAAGGGCATTAATACAAAAGAGGTAGTCTAGACACTGTATTAATACCAAATCAAATGTATTTATATAGTCCTTCTTACATCAGCTGATATCTCAAAGTGCTGTACAGAAACCCAGCCTAAAACCCCAAACAGCAAGCAATGCATGTGTAGAAGCACGGTGGCTAGGGAAAAACTCCCTAGAAAAGCCAAAACCTAGGAAGAAACCTAGAGAGGAACCAGGCTATGAGGGGTGGCCAGTCCTCTTCTGGCTGTGCCAGGTAGAGATTATAACAGCACATGGCCAAGATGTTCAAATGTTCATAAATGACCAGCATGGTCAAATAATAATAATCATAGTAGTTGTCGAGGGTGCAACAAGTTAGCAACTCAAGAGTAAGTGATAGTTGGCTTATTCATAGCCGATCTTTGAGAGTATCTCTACCGCTCCTGCTGTCTCTAGAGAGTTGAAAACAGCAGGTCTGGGACAGGTAGCACGTCCGGTGAACAGGTCAGGGTTCCATAGCCGCAGGCAGAACAGTTGAAACTGGAGCAGCAGCACGGCCAGGTGGACTGGGGACAGCAAGGAGTCATCATGCCAGGTAGTCCTGAGGCATGGTCCTAGGGCTCAGGTCCTCCGAGAGAGAGAAAGATAGAAAGAAAGAGAGAAAGAGAGAATTAGAGAGAGCATATTTAAATTCACACAGGACACCAGATAAGACAAGAGAAATACTCCAGATGTAACAGACTGACCCTAGCCCCCCGACACATAAACTACTGCTAAATACTGGAGGCTGAGACAGGAGGGGTCAGGAGACACTGTGGCCCCATCCGATGAAACCCCTGGACAGGGCCAAACAGGCAGGATATAACCCCACCCACTTTGCCAAAGCACCCCTCCCAGGGACGTCATGGAAGAAAACCAGTAAGCCAGTGACTCAGCCCCTGTATTAGGGTTAGAGGCATAATACCATTATGCATTTGAATCCCATCTACAGCTACCATCTAAGATATTAATTTCCCTCCACAAGGGGGCGTACATGTAACGTTTCCTAAATGGGATAGCATTGTACATGTAACGTTTTCAAAATGGGATAGTATTGTACATATAATGTTTCCAAAATGGGACAGTATTGTACATGTAACGTTTCCAAAATGGGATAGTATTGTCCATGTAACGTTTCCAAAATGGGATAGTATTGTACATGCAACGTTTCCAAAATGGGATAGTATTGTACATGTAACGTTATGCCCCCTTGTGAGTTAATAGTATTGCATGCTGTAGCAGGCTATATAAAGAGGAAGACCTCCATTGACGATTCAGTTCGTTGTAACATCTCGTCTGGACAGGTCACCGTCCTTAGTTAGTTAGTTAGTTAGTTAGTTAACAAAGCTAACTTTAGCTAGTTCATTATCACAAAAGTGAGAACTGCTCTAGATTGGAAACTTACGTTAATGAGTGTAAAGCCACGTTGGCTTTATGGAAACGATATACAATATATGGTAAAGAATATAGTTGAGGAAATAATCCAAACCTAGTTGTGCCTAGTTAGGACATAAGGTACTGTACTGTAGCTCATACAACGCCGACGGTCAATCCCGGCTTTCTAATATTTACGTTAATTAGCTATAGTTACGTTATTGAAGATATTCACAGAAAACCATCATTGTCTTCGTTATTCATTATTAGTATGTTATATTATTATAATAAATTATTTCGATACATATTCAGAGCCAAACATCAACCCAACTTAACCTTTTTAACTGTTGTCGCATCCAAACTTGTCACCATCGTTTTCAGTTGTAATTGCGAAGTTCCCGGAAGAAGTCCAGCAACAACGGAGGTTCCTCGATGAACCCACCTTCTAACAAGTTCTTTGAAGAACCTTTTGGGGCTGTTTTTCATTGACCAAGAACCCTACGGTTCTTAGGGGATCTGAGAACAACTCCAGTTGAACCCTTCATTTTTAGAGTGTAGTCGGCTCTATTTACTCTCAGATTCAAACATGATGATTAGCATCAACGATCAAGTCAGCTGCTGCTGCTCCAATACAGTATGAGGTGAGACGGTGAACTGATGTTGAACTGGGCAGTCAGCTGCTGCTGCTCCAATACAGTATGAGGTGAGACGGTGAACTGATGTTGAACTGGGCAGTCAGCTGCTGCTGCTCCAATACAGTATGAGGTGAGACGGTGAACTGATGTTGAACTGGGCAGTCAGCTGCTGCTGCTCCAATACAGTATGAGGTGAGACGGTGAACTGATGTTGAACTGGGCAGTCAGTCATTCATTCTGTACTATGAGTCTGGTCTATCATTCTTGGAATTGAAAAAGCTTACTGCACATTGTGGTGGAAATTCTAACCAATAAGGAGAGACTTTGTCATTTCTTCAAACAATCAACCTTTATTTGATAAGAATTGCAATAATGTAGCTGGTCAGCCCTACACTCTGAGGTGGAAGGCCGAGAGCTCGATGACACAAGGAGTTCAGAAGCCTTATATAGTCAAACTATCTTGTGCATATAGAAAACACGTGATCTTGGTATGTGTACGTGTGTGGAGAACGAGACACAGACTAACTGGGAATTGGTTGTCTCGTTCTGTAGCAACAACTAGTTATTCTAGTCTTCTAGTGAGGTGTCAAAACAACAGGAAATCACTCTAGACACAGTTCCTCTGAAGTAGATCAACGGTTCCCTGAATTGGGGCTTTGGTCTGTCTGCTGAGAGGGTGTGTCTAGAGATAAATCAGACCCAGACTGACCTGTGTGATGTAGTAGGGAGTTGTAGTTTCTCTAGAGATAAATCAGATCCAGACTGAACTGTGTGATGTAGTAGGGAGTTGTAGTTTCTCTAGAGATAAATCAGATCCAGACTGAACTGTGTGATGTAGTAGGGAGTTGTAGTTTCTCTAGAGATAAATCAGATCCAGACTGAACTGTGTGATGTAGTAGGGAGTTGTAGTTTCTCTAGAGATAAATCAGACCCAGACTGAACTTTGTGATATAGTGGAGTGGTAGTTTCTCTAGAGATGAATCAGACCCAGACTGAACTGTGTGATGTAGTAGGGAGTTGTAGTTTCTCTAGAGATAAATCAGACCCAGACTGAACTGTGTGATGTAGTAGAGTTGTAGTTTCCAACAGGCCAATATTCTACATAGTTTAGCACATAAAATGTAATTAACTACAATGACCATAATTCATTGCCTTGTCTGTGTTTCTTTTACACCTGCTTTGTAAGAGAGAAAGAAGAATGCATGATGATCAATGCTATCTGGGATCCTTGGGACATCTCTACCCTAAACCCTAACCTTAACTCCTACCTTAACCATTTTAAATGTCAACTTCAACAGGCTAGGGACGTCCCAAGGATGTGTCTCTACCTGAAAATATATGATCTAAGTGATTGATAGTTGGTATTCAGCAGTCATAAAGCCTAAATTACTTTAATGAACTACTAAAAAAGTGATTTTGTCAGACAGCATAGACAGCAGCTTTACACTTTATTGACTGACTGATCCATTCATCCTTCCATCCCTCCTCAGCCTTCCTCTCCTCTGAAGACCCAGTGAGGGTGGAGCTCAGTCAGAGAGCTGTTGAGGGACTGGTTAGGAAGAACACTTCTACAGCCAGAGAGGTGAGAGGTCACACATGGTTTAGATGTTAAATATTTATGTTCCCTTAGCGGTTCATCACGTCAGCAAACGGGAAAATGTTCCATCATCTATGTTTATTACATTAGTGCAAATTGTCCACTGATATTGGTGTAATTTCTCACCCCTCTTGGCTGTATGAAAGTTTCCCCTCAGGCACACACATTTGTTCTTTGATATTATGAAGGTAATTTGTGTCGAATGTATTTTTTCCCCACTCATTCACCCCATCTCTTTACATTGCTTATGCATATTCGGTGGCCTGACTGCATCCAGACTATGTCAAAGGCCCATCCTGGTAGATCTGAACCTAATGCAGCTTGGAGTGATCGGATGACAGAAGTCACATTTAAGTGCCAGGTGTAACTGAGGCTGTAGATGCTCCATATCCATTACTTTGAGTGTTTTATATAATATGACTAAATGTGTTTCTGTGTTGCAGGGGCAGTCAAGAAATGGAACAGCAAGGCCACAGGACATGACATAAGCAGAGCTGTGGGAGACCACCTCAAGCCCCTGGTAGAGCCGGGGGTGGTGTTTACCACTCCACCACACCTTCAACAGGCTTGAAAAGTTGGATTGATACTGTTTTTCATACTTAGAGAGACCAGGAGTCTGTTGATTGGTCAGTCATTGGGTTCATTAGTTTTGCAATATGTTCAAATCAAATCAAGCTTTATTTATACAGCACATTTCAGACATGGATGCAACACAATGGCTTCACAGGAAAAAAATGAAAATAAACAGATATTTAGTACACAACAAACAGAAGATTAACAACTGAAAGACTAATGAACATTCTAAGGAAATGCCATTGATTAAAATATTAATTGGATGCAACATCCAACCCAAAATATAACTTGTTTCTTAGGAGGGGATCTGAAAGACACTATGGGGGTGTCCACTGAAAGTTGACTAGTAACAACAACTGGGACATAAAAGACACCCACCATGAGACCCACTATATCTGCCCAAGAAGAGGAAAACAAAATAAAAACCCACACCAAACTTAAAGACAGGAAGCAAACCAAAAAGGTGGCGCAACTAAAGGTGTTGACTCTCGACATGTATCAAGACAACTGGAGCACTGGGCCAGACACTCTTAAATAGAACCTGGACCAGCTCAGGTGAAACACCTTCCCACTAACGAGATGGACAAGCCAGCACAGGTGTAACACATACTGACTAACGAGGTGACACCAATCAGTGCGTCCTACGTGCTAAGGAGCTAGACGTGCTAAGGAGCTAGACGTGCTAAGGAGCTAGACGTGCTAAGGAGCTAGACGTGCTAAGGAGGTTGACGTGCTAACGAGCTAGACGTGCTAACGAGCTAGACGTGCTAACGAGCTAGACGTGCTAACGAGCTAGACGTGCTGGTTGTTCCACTGGATATCATAAGGTGAATGCACCAGTTTGTAAGTCGCTCACGATAAGAGCGTCTGCTAAATGACGTAAATGTCTAAAGTCCAACCTCAAAACATAAATGGAAAAACCAAAGCCTGTAACACCTTCCCCCTTAAGACAACAAATATAACCTAGATTTTTTTTGGACAAGTTTGCTCACCACCAACAGAAAACAACTTCCATTTCACATTATAATCAACTACAATGCTTCACCTTCTACAATATAAACATGGTGTCTACTGGCTGTCAATAATTAAAAACAGGAAAAAACAAATTTCTAAATATATATTTTTCTACAATCTTAATTTTTGAAAAACTCACTAGTTTCTAGAACTCTCGTCCCCTTGGAATGAGCCCAAACAAAACCCATCTCCAATACAGAAAAACATGCAGTCAAAATAAATTGTGATCCATGGTAACGCACTGGCTAAACACAAAACATCTTTTTGACTGCCCACCCTTGAGACAATCAGAAACCAAGTTGTCCTTACCACAGACATGCCTGATTTCAAGAGGAAACTCCTGCAATATCCATAGTAACTTTCCACCTCACTGCAGAGCTTCTTTCTCTTTTCAGGGTTCACTAGATAGGCATGTTGTTGGAACGGGGCCCAGTCCCCAATGTAATGCTCTAGTACATTTGGATTGGCACATCTGAAAATAAACCCTGATATTATAAAAGCAGGGCAACAATGTCAATATAATTGTACCTGAAAATTGTCAGTTGGTTGCATAAATAATTATGATCACTAAATGTTACATGAATTGTAAATATGAAATATCAAAACCAAATGTACACCCCTTTGTTAATTTTGATTTGGCAATAATTAACTTAATGGTGATGGAATAATAAAACATGACAGTTTTGACAGACCTGCAGAAGTCAGTCAGCTACATTTGGGAGTGATGAATTTAAATGTAGGGGTCGCTAAACAAAGGAAGCAACACTTATTTGTCATCATTCATCAATTTTTCCTCCTCCTGAGGCTAATATCCATATCATGTTGAAATCAATAGAACAGGGGACAAACGCTTAGGGTTCTACATTGTGACATCATTAAAATACTCCTACTACAATGTTAAAACATTCTACATTGTGACATTATTTCATTGATATCATGAAACAAGTCCTTCATGTATTTTCTGATATTTGATCAGAGATCTTTTATCAGATTATCTCTGGTCACAGCCATGAGATTTCTCTCCTGTGTGTGTTCTCTGGTGTTTCTTCAGTTCGCCAGATTGAACAAAACTCGTCCCACATTGAGTACAGCTATAAGATTTCTCTCCTCTGTGTCTTCTCTGGTGTATCTTCAGATGGCTAGATGTAAAAAAAAACTTCCCACATTGAGTACAGCTATAGGGTTTCTCTCCTGTGTGTATTCTCTGGTGTATCTTCAGATGGCTAGATGTAAAAAAAAACTTCCCACATTGAGTACAGCTATAGGGTTTCTCTCCTGTGTGTGTTCTCTGGTGAAGAGTCACACTGCTCGACCTAGTAAAACTCTTCCCACATTCATCACAGCTATATGGTTTCTCTCCTGTGTGTGTTCTCTGGTGTGATGTCAGGCTGCTGAGCTGAGTAAAACTCTTCCCACATTGATCACAGATATAAGGTTTCTCTCCTGTGTGTGTTCTCTGGTGTAATATCAGGCTGGTTGAATGAGTTAAACTCTTCCCACATTGATCACAGCTATAAGATTTCTCTCCTGTGTGTGTTCTCTGGTGAAGAGTCAGATTGTTCGACTTTGTAAAACTCTTCCCACATTCATCACAGCTAAAAGGTTTCTCTCCTGTGTGTATTCTCTTGTGCGATATCAGGCTGCTTTGGTGAGTAAAACTCTTCCCACATTGATCACAGCTATAAGGTTTCTCTCCTGTGTGTATTCTCTGGTGTGATATCAGGTGGCTTAGCTGAGTAAAACTCTTCCCACATTGATCACAGCTATAAGGTTTCTCTCCTGTGTGTGTTCTTTGGTGCATCTTCAGATGGCTAGATTTATCAAAACTCTTCCCACATTGAGTACAGCAATAAGATTTCTCTACTGTGTGGCTTCTCTGATGAATTTTAATGCCTGCTGATGAGGTGAATCTCTTCCCACAGTCAGAGCGGTGAATTATCTTCCCTGTGGGTCTCTGCTGGTGTTTCTTGAGGAGTTCTGATCTAGAGAGACTCTTCTCTGCCTCGTCAGCATCATGAGGTTGTTGAGGCTCCCCAGAGGATCCACGATAGTCACGTCTCTCTCCTGTGTGAACAACAAAGTCATACAGATGGTTAAAGGCCCACAACAGCAGAAATCCACTGTAAAAGGTGATGCCAACAGTATAGCCATGATGTTGTACAACAATTGACGTCTGTAATGAATGTAATGATTATTTGACATTTGTCTTAAAATGATCAACAATAGTCATATTTTGTCTTGTTTTCACATTAGTAGTAACATCTAAGATTGTAGCCCCTTTCTGTGTTTGCTGGTGAGAAAAGATTTTTGCTCAGGGGAGTAACCTCCATTTCCAGGTTGCTTATGAGTGCATTTCACACTACTTTGGATTATAATTGTAAGGCTTGTTTGAATGTCCTGCTTAATATAATGTTTGTGTCATCATTGCAAATCAACCTCTTTGTACTTAAAAAACACTTCAACTCTTTGGCTTTTTCATCAGCCTGACAATGAGGGTTTGTACACTGTTTGCCAAATTGGCCCATAACTTCACCTAACAATAACATAGACCTACTGTAGGACCCATAACTTCACTTAACAACAAATATAGGAAAATATCTCTGTGTGTTGAACAATAGCCTATCCATCAATGAACAGTTCTCTACACATTATGAGCTAAGTATCTCTGTGTCCAAACAGACTAACAAGACCCTACAGTAAATCAAGCAGACAATAACACATTGTAAACATACATTTCTTAGGGATGTTGGATCCAACGTGGAGCACAGCATAACTGTCTTTACCAGAGTAATGAATGAAGAAGCACTTTGGTTGTTGTTGCATGTCGTGATGTTTGTCATTTGACTGTCATTCAGAAAATGATTTCCTGGATCAGCTGATGATAGTTGAACATGTGACTGGAACTAAACAGCTACAGTATTAAGAATTATGTGTAATTATTGAACAACTGAGTTAATGACAGTATCCATTTGAGTGTTGTCAATAAAGCTAAGATTAAAAAATATATATATATATTTCACCTTTATTTAACCAGGTAGTTCTCAACTGCAACCTGGCCAAGATAAAGCAAAGCAGTGCGACAAAAACAACACAGAGTTACACGTGGGACAAACAAAAGTACAGTCAATAACACAACAGAAAAATCTATATATAGTGTGTGCAAATGGAGTATGGAGGTAAGGCAATAAATAGGCCATAGTAACGAAGTAATTATAATTTAACAAATTAACACTGGAGTGAAAGATGTGCAAGTAGAAATACTGGTGGGCAAAAGAGCAAAAAAAGTTAATAAAAACGTGGGGATGAGGTAGGTAGTTGGATGGGCTATTTACAGATGGGCTGTGTACAGCTGCAGCGATCGGTAAGCTGCTCAGATAGCTGATGCTTAAAGTTAGTGAGGGAGATATAAGTCTCCAACTTCAGCGATTTTTGCAATTCGTTCCAGTCACTGGCAGCAGAGAACTGGAAGGAAATGCGGCCAAAGTAGGTGTTGGCTTTGGGGATGACCAGTGAGATATACCTTCTGGAGCGCGTGCTATGGGTGGGTGTTGCTATGGTGACCAGTGAGCTGAGTGAAGGCGGCCTAGCAAAGACTTATAGATGACCTGGAGCCAGTTGGTTTGGTGACGAATATGTAGCGAGGGCCAGCCAACGAGAGCATACAGGTCCTAGTGGTGGGTGGTACATGGGGCTTTGGTGACAAAACGGATGGCACTGTGATAGACTGCATCCAGTTTGCTGAGTAGAGTGTTGGAGGCTATTTTGAAAATGACATCGCCGAAGTCAAGGATCGGTAGGATAGTCAGTTTTACGAGGGTATGTTCGGCAGCGTGACTGAAGGTAGTTTTGTTGCGAAATAGGAAGCCGATTCAAGATTTAATATTGGATTGGAAATGCTTAATATTAGTCTGGAAGGAGAGTTTACAGTCTAGTCAGACACCTAGGTATTTATAGTTGTCCACATATTCTAAGTTAGAACCGTCCAGAGCAGTGATGCTGGACGGGCGGGTGCGGGCAGCGATCGATTGAAGAGCATACATTTAGTTAGTTTTACTAGCGTTTAAGAGCAGTTGGAGGCCACGGATGGAGAGTTGTATGGCATTGATGCTCGTTTGGAGGTTAGTTAACACAGTGTCCAAACAAGGGCCAGATGTATACAAAATGGTGTCGTCTGTGTAGAGGTGGATCAAGGAATCACCCGCAGCAAGAGCAACATCGTTGGTATATACAGAGAAAAGAGTCGGTCCGAGAATTTAACCCTGTGGTACCCCCATAGAGACTGCCAAAGGTCCGGACTACAGGCCCTCCGATTTGACACACTGAACTCTGTCTGAGAAGTAGTTGGTGAACCAGGCGAGTCAGTCATTTGAGAAACCAAGGCTATTGAGTCTGCCGATAAGAATACAGTGATTGACAGAGTCGAAAGCCTTGGCCAGGTTGATGAAGACGGCTGCACAGTACTGTCTTTTATCGATGGCGGTTATGATATCGTTTAGTACCTTGAGCGTGGCTGAGGTGTACCCGTGACCAGCTTGGAAACTGGATTGCACAGCGTAGAAGGTACGGTGGGATTCAAAATGGTCAGTGATCTGTTTGTTAACTTGACTTTCAAAGACTTTAGAAAGGCAGGGCAGGATGGATATAGGTCTGTAACAGTTTGGGTCTAGAGTGTCACCCCCTTTAAAGAGGGGGATGACCGCGGAAGCGTTCCAATCTTTAGGAATCTCGAGAAGATGGAAGAAGGAGATGCTGGGGAGGCTTGGGGAAGTAACTGTGGGGGGTGGGGAGCTGTTAGTGCAGTACGCCACAGGATGTTTTTGTGCTGGTTGAGGGCAGTCAGGTCTCAACCTTTTTTGAAAGGGGCATGCTTATTTAAGGTGGTGAGGACATTATAATTAAAGAACAACCAGGCATCCTCTACTGACGGGATGAGGTCAATATCCTTCCAGGAGACCGGGGCCAGGTCGATTAGAAAGTCCTGCTTGCAGAAGTGTTTTAGGGTGTTTTAGGGAGCGTTTTACAGTAATGAGGGGTGGTCGTTCGACCGCGAACCCATAACAGATGCAGGCAATGAGGCAGAGATCGCTGAGATTTTGATTGAAAACAGCAGAGGTGTATTTGGAGGGCAAGTTGGTCAGGATAATATCTATGAGGGTGCCAATGTTTACGGATTTAGGGTTGTACCTGGTGGGTTCCTTGATAATTTGTGTGAAATTGAGGGAATCTAGCTTGGATTGTAGGACGGCCGGGGTGTTAAGCATATCCCAGTTTAGGTTACCTAACAGAACAAACTCTGAAGATAGATGGGGGGCAATCGATTCACATATGTTGTCCAGGGCACAGCTGGGAGCTGAGGGGGGTCTGTAACAGGCGGCAACAGTGAGAGACTTATTTCTGGAGAGATTATTTTTTTTAATTAGAAGCTCGAACTGTTTGGGCATGGACCTGGAAAGTATGACAGAACTTTGCAGGCCATCTCTGCAGTAGATAGCAACTCCTTCCCCTTTGGCAGTTCTATCTTGATGGATAATGTTGTAGTTGGGAACGGAAATTTCAGAATTTTTGGTGGCCTTCCAAAGCCAGGATTCAGACATGGCTAGGACATCAGGGTTGGCGGAGTGTGCTAAAGCAGTGAATAAAACAAACTTAGGGAGGAGGCTTCTGATGTTAACATGCATGAAACCAAGGCTTTTACGGTTACAGAAGTTAACAAATGAGAGCGCCTGGAGACACACAGGGCCTGGGTTAACCTCTACATCACCCTAGGAACAGAGGAGAATGATGAGGATAAGGCTAAAGGCTATCAGAACTGGTCTTCTAGTGCGTTGGGAACAGAGAATAAAAGGAGCAGATTTCTGGGCGTGGTAGGATAGATTCAAGGCATAATGTACAGACAGGGGTATGGTAGGGTGCGGGTACAATGGAGGTAAACCTAGGCATTGAGTGACGATAAGAGAGGTTGCATCTCTGGAGGCACCAATTATGCTAGGTGTGGTCACCGCATGTGTGGGAGGTGGGACAAAAGAGTTCTCTGAGGCATGTTGAGTGGGACTAGGGGCTCCGCAGTAAAATAAAACAATGATAACTACCCTAAACAACAGTATACAAGGTATATTGACATTAGAGAGAGACATAAAGCAAGGCATAAAGCAATCACAGGTGTTGATAGGGAGAGCTAGCTAAGACAACAACGGGTAAGACAACAGTTAATCAGCTAAGACAACAACAACAGGTAAAATGGCGATGAATGGGCAGAGAGGGTCAGTTAACTACACACAGGGCCTGAGTTCGAGGCTTGGGCCAATAGATAAACAAAATGGAGTAGTGATTAATGAACAGTCCAGAAGGCATCAGCTATGTAGCTAAGTGATCATAGGGTCCAGTGAACAGCAATATATGAACCAGGGAAGCTGTTAGGTAGTCATTACTACGCTAGCCGGGACATGTGCCTGGCTTGAGGCTAACTGGTGCTAGCTTCGGGACAAGGGCATCACCGACATCTTGCAAAGGCTGGTTGAGAGCACATCGGACGGAATTGCATCGACAGACCAGACGTGATGGATCGGCGGGGCTCCGTGTCAACAAAGGGTCCAGGCCAATTGGCAAAAGAGGTATTGTAGCTGGAGTAATTTTGTTTGCTACCCGGGAGATGCACCTGGCTCGAAGCTAACTGGTGCTAGCTTTGGGACAAGGGAATTAGCCACTATAGCCACTCCGGTGCGTCCGGTGCAAAGGTCCAGAGCTTTGTAGTCTTGGTGAAGAGTCTGGGAGGCATCAGCTGTGTAGCCGAGTGATCATAGGGTCCACTGAGCAGGCCGGGAGATGGGCCTGGCTCAAGGCTAGCTTCGGGGCTGGGCCACTCGGTAGCAGCTAGCTAGCTGCGATTATCTGGTGTAATGGTCCAGAGCTTACGGCAGGAATACGGTGATGTAGTGGAGAAAAACAGTCCGATATGCTCATGGTTGATATCGGCTGTGCAGACTGTCAGGTATTATCCAGGCAAAAGCGGCTGGTGTCTGAGCTGAAAAGATAAAGGCCGCTAGCAGTGGCTAACAATGACTAAATAGCTAGTAGCTAATTAGCTGCTTAGCTCCTGATGGCTAGATGCTGATGGAGGTTCTAGCTATAAGGTCTAAAAAATAGCAGATCCGTATCACATTGGGTGAGACGGGTTGCCGGAAGGTATATTTAATTTAAAAATGGAAAAAGAGATTGAAATATATTGTAATATACACAAAAAAAGACTAAAAAAACATAACATTTACAACAACCACGTCTTACTGCTACGCCATCTTGGATTACAAGATGACTCTCAGTTAAAAACCATTGGATTTAGCCAACTCTGAAATTATTTAGTATTTCTGTGCCCACGAAAATTGTTTTCCCAGCGTAACAAAGGAGCCACTAAATGATACATAGTTTGAGTGCATTTCAGAATACAAAAAAAACTGTCCGACAGCAAGATCCCGTATTTAAGTTGAAGTTCATCATATGACAAGCGTAACGTTATGACTATAACTACTGTTCCCTGAAGGAGGGAAACTAGGAACAACATACTATTAAATCCACGCCATTTTTGGAAGCCCCACCTTCCACAGGTGATGACCGTGAGGCTCGGATTTATTCCTTAAATTTAATACCTCACTTCACCGACCCAGGAAAGGGCGGAGACAAACAGGTGTTTTACCTCGTTTCCCTCATTCAGGGAACAGTAATTATAGTCATAAAGTTACACTCCCTTTCAGCCAGTCAACTTCGGTACAACATACTATGGGGAAATACAATCATTCCCCATGCTGACCCAAACGGATACTAAATGAAACAGCCCCTGGCAGACCACCCAGACCTTACCCCGCAAGATACGTCAGTTCTGGATATTTATTTATTGTCTTTTGTTTGAAGCACTCCTGTCAATGTTGAGTAAGGACACACACCTGATTACACATATAGAAGTAGGATTAATCTACCTGGCCTGTGTGCAAATGTAGGCCTATAAATGTGCCCATTTGGGGATGTCTGATAGTATTACTGATTGTCTTAATGCACCACCACTAATGAGTTGTGGAGCTTCTCAAAGTAATTTTTTCTTCACCTCAAACAGCAAGTAAACAAAGTCTAATTAAAATCAATTGCGAATGACAATAGTTCCTCAAAGTATTTTTGTAAAATATTTCCAGCTCTCGCCCTTTCGATAACCACTCGGCATAAAAGGGAAAAATGTAATTCTCTGATCCAGTGGAAATGTCATAAAATACCTGATTACTTTTTACCCTTTGTACAAATAGCCGACAGCTGTGTCTGTCCCAAACTCACTGGCGCGGGAAACTCCGAGGGCCGAGAATATTTTATACAATGTTGCAAGCTTGTTACCTCGAGGTTTGGGCGAGTTTTGGGCAGACCCAGTTGATAGTTGATACAATGTTTCAAGTTCGTTGTAGACAGGCCATGTGTAGCCAATGTGATTTTGTAGGATATTTATAAGGTATTTATTTTTATCAGGATATTTTCTACCTGCAGGCTGCAATGTTTTTATTTGTTGGCTTTATGTAGGCTATTTTTACATAGTTGGCAATGGCAATAAAAGTTACTTTTAGATTTGTATAATTTTCATTTAGATAGAATGTAGATTAATCACAGACAATGATCTTGAGATACTATTATAAATTAAATGAAACTGTTCCACGAAAATGTGCATATGAAAATCATAACTGGCACCAGATCAGTAGAAATGGTAAGATACATTGCCACTCCAAATGGAAAAGGTTGCCGACCGCTGGTGTAGCCCATTAACGGAGACTTCAGGAGCATAACGGCAGAATTTCTCTCCTTCTGGTTAGGTTATCTTGATCTCTGGCTCCCTTCAGTCATTTGTGTGTCTTAATTATTTGATCAAGCAGCGTGCTTAAAACATCAGACCAGTTCAGTACATAGAGTTGATTTTATTAAAACACATGGGGTGTGTCTATATATGGAAAAATACACGTAACATTTCAACCAATCGATTGGTAGAAAGAAAAGACGACTCTTGGTTGACCAAGATTTATTTTAGGTGGGGACAGTACTAGAACATAATTTTGGGGCCCCTGAGTGGCGCAGCGGTCTAAGACACTGTATCTCAGTGCTTGAGGCGTCACTACAGACACCCCGGTTCGAGTCCAGGCTGTGTCACAACCGGCCGTGATTGGGAGTTAAATAAAGGTTACATTTTTAAAAATGTTCATTCAGAAAGTTCACACCCCTTCCTTTTTACACATTTTGTTATGTTAGAGCATTATTTTAAAATGGATTTAAAAAATAGAATCCTCATTAATCCACACACAATAATGAAAAAGTGAAAACAGGTAAAAAAACAGAAATACCTTATTTACTTAAGTATTCAGACCCTTTGCTATGAGACTCGAAATCGCTTCGGGTGCATCCTGTTTCCATTAATCATCTTTGAAATGCATCTACAACTTGTTCAGAGTCCACCTGTGGTAAATTCAATTGATTGGACATGATTTGGAAGGCACACACCTGTCTATATAAGGTCCCAGAGTTGACAGTGCATGTCAGAGCAAAAACCAAGCAATGAGGACGAAGGAATTGTCCGTAGAGCTCCGAGACAGGATTGTGTCGAGGCACAGATCTGGGGAAGGGCACCAAAAAAAATTCTGCAGCATTGAAGGTCCCTAAGAACACAGTGGCCTCCATCATTCTTAAATGGAATACTCTTCCTAGAGCTGGTCACCCGGCCAAACTGAGCGACTGGGGGAGAAGGGTCTTGGTCAGGGAGTTGACCAAAAACCTGATGGTCACTCTGACAGAGCTCCAAAGTTCCTCTGTGGAGATAGGAGAAACTTCCAGAAGGACAACCATCTCTGCAGCACTCCACCAATCAGACCTTTATGGTAGAGTGGCCAGACGGAAACCACTCCTCAGTAAAAGGCACATGACAACCTGCTTGGAGTTTGACAAAAGGCACCTTAACCTGTTGGGGCTATGGGGCAGTATTTGCACGTCCGGATAAAAAACGTACCCGATTTAAACTGGTTACTACTCCTGCCCAGAAACGAGAATATGCATATAACTAGTAGATTTGGATAGAAAACACAAAAGTTTCTAAAACTGTTTGAATGGTGTCTGTGAGTATAACAGAACTCATATGGCAGGCCAAAACCTGAGAAGATTCCATACAGGATGTGCCCTGTCTGACAATTTGTTATCCTTCTGTTGCATCTCTATCAAAAATACAGCATCTCTGCTGTAACGTGACATTTTCTAAGGCTTCCATTGGCTCTCAGAAGGCGCCAGAAAGTGGAATGAGATGTCTGCAGTCTCTGGGCGAAGTACAGCAGCTCTGTTTGTGAGTGGTAAGGCTGGGGACAGTGACACGTTCATGAGAATTCTCCATTTTTTTCTTTCAGCCTTTGAATGAATACAACGTCACCCTGTTGGAATATTATCGCTATTTTACGAGAAAAGTAGCATAGAAATTGATTTTAAACAGTGTTTGACATGCTTCGAAGTACGGTAATGGAATATTTATAAATATTTTGTCACAAAATACGCTCGCGCGTCACCGTTTGGATAGTTACCTGAACGCATGAACAAAACGGCAGAATTTGGATATAACTATGAATTATTTGGAACCAAAACAACATTTGTTGTTGAAGTAGAAGTCATGGGAGTGCATTCTGACGAAGAACAGCAAAAGTAATCCAATTTTTCTTATAGTAAATCTGAGTTTGGTGAGGGCCAAACTTGGTGGGTGTCAAATTAGCTAGCCGTGATGGCCGGGCTATGTACTCAGAATATTGCAAAATGTGCTTTCGCCCAAAAGCTATTTTAAAATCTGACACCGCGATTGCATTAAGGAGTTCTGTATCTATAATTCTTAAAATAATTGTTATGTATTTTCTGAACATTAATCGTGAGTAATTTAGTAAATTCACCGGAAGTTTGCGGTGGGTATGCTAGTTCTGAGCATCACATGCTAATGTAAAAAGCTGTTTTTTGATATAAATATGAACTTGATTGAACAAAACATGCATGTATTGTATAACAATGTCCTAGGAGTGTCATCTGATGAAGATCATCAAAGGTTAGTGCTGCATTTAGCTGTGGTTTTGGTTTTTGTGACATATATGCTTACTTTGAAAATGGCTGTGTGATTATTTTTGGCAGGGTACTCTCCTGATATAATCAAATGTTTTGCTTTCGCTGTATAGCCTTTTTGAAATCGGACAATGTGGTTAGATTAACGAGAGTCTTGTCTTTAAAATGGTGTAAAATAGTCATATGTTTGAGAAATTGAAGTTATAGCATTTATGAGGTATTTGTATTTCGCGCCACGCGATTCCACTGGGCAAGCGTCCCACCTTGCCCAGGGAGGTTAAGACTCTAAGACCATGAGAAACAAAATTCTCTAGCTTGATGAAACCAAGATTGAACGCTTTGGCCTGAATGCCAAGCGTCACGTCTGGAGGAAACCTGGCACCATCCATACGGTGAAGCATGGTGGTGGCAGCATCATGCAGTGGGGATGTTTTTCAGCACCAGGGACTGGGAGACTAGTCAGGATCGAGGGAAATATTAACAGAGCAAAGTGCAGAGAGATCCTTGATGAAAGACCTGCTCCAGAGTGCTCAGGACCTCAGACTGGGGTGAAGATTCACCGTCCAACAGGACAACGACCTTAAGCACACAGCCAAGACAACACAGGAGTGGCTTCGGTAGAGGTTTCTGGATGTCCTTGAGTGGCCCAGCCAGAGCCCGGACTTGAGCCCGATCTAACATCTCGGGAGAGACCTGAAAATAGATGTGCAGTGATGTTCCCCATCCAACCTGACAGAGCTAGAGAGGATCTGCAGAGAAGGTTGGGAGAAACTCCCCAAATGCAGGTGTGCCAAATAAATGAGCTAAATGAAAGGGGGGGAAGAATTTAATCAATTTTAGAATAAAGCTTTAACGTAACAAAATGTGGAAAAAGTCAAGGGGTCTGAATACTTTCCGAATGCACTGTATACAGCAACACCTCCCCCATAAGCATTCCTGTCTTTTCTGTAGATGTTATATCCCTGTATTGCTACTGCTGTATCAAAGGAATTATCTCAGTGAGTTTCAGAGATGAACAGTACAGTGCATTCCTAATTCAATAGGCAGGCAAGTAAACAAAAACGTTTTCAAATAAAAACTATTCCAGAAAATGTCAACGCGTATATAACGCCCATCCAAGAGACTGTCAACCAATCGCGTTCACATTGTCATGTTCTGACACGCAGTTCCTAAGCTAATTCTCACTAAAATCCCTTTTTAAAGTCAGGGTATGAGTCGAGAAACATGCCTATTTTCCTTGAAAGTACGGAAAGTCACGATTGCAAAGCTATACGATATTACAGAGAACAAGTTAATTATCTCACATCTCTGAAAATATTTGTAATGTTGTGCTTCTTGTTCACAGAGGTTAATTCATGCCAATGTTCTTTTCTTTAAGCTGTTAATACGAGTTGAAAGGAGTTTCTGGTGATAGCTAGTGATACACAAGCTAGGTCTATTTGAAACATTGCCATCCCATGGCAGCATTTACCAGCCACCAGGTTCAGAAGATTTAAAACCACATAAAAAAATATTTTAAACCCAATTCTATTTTTGCCCAAAGTTAAGATATAAATTATTCAAACTGAACATAATTCATGCTGGTTATTATTTTAGGCTATTTTAGTTTTGGAGTCAAAGATAGTTTTGGAATAGTTTTCAAACAGGTTTGTTATTTTATTTCAGTTTACTAAATAGTTTCCCCCTAATTACCTTTTCTATAATGAGCATGGAGGTTTCCCCTATCAACCAGTCATAGGTACTGATAACAAAGCACCTCGTAACCTAGCTGGGAATGGGACAGACTGAAACCACTCCCCTATCAACCAGTCATAGGTACTGGTGACAAAGCACCTCGTAACCTAGCTGGGAATGGGACAGACTGAAACCACTCCCCTATCAACCAGTCATAGGTACTGGTGACAAAGCACCTCGTAACCTAGCTGGGAATGGACAGACTGAAACCACTCCCCTATCAACCAGTCATAGGTACTGGTGACAAAGCACCTCGTAACCTAGCTGGGAATGGACAGACTGAAACCACTCCCCTATCAACCAGTCATAGGTACTGGTGACAAAGCACCTCGTAACCTAGCTGGGAATGGGACAGACTGAAACCACTCCCCTATCAACCAGTCATAGGTACTGGTGACAAAGCACCTCGTAACCTAGCTGGGAATGGGACAGACTGAAACCACTCCCCTATCAACCAGTCATAGGTACTGGTGACAAAGCACCTCGTAACCTAGCTGGGAATGGGACAGACTGAAACCACTCCCCTATCAACCAGTCATAGGTACTGGTGACAAAGCACCTCGTAACCTAGCTGGGAATGGACAGACTGAAACCACTCCCCTATCAACCAGTCATAGGTACTGGTGACAAAGCGCCTCGTGACCTAGCTGGGAATGGGACAGACGGAAACCACTCCCCTATCAACCAGTCATAGGTACTGGTGACAAAGCACCTCGTAACCTAGCTGGGAATGGGACAGACTGAAACCACTCCCCTATCAACCAGTCATAGGTACTGGTGACAAAGCACCTCGTAACCTAGCTGGGAATGGGACAGACTGAAACCACTCCCCTATCAACCAGTCATAGGTACTGGTGACAAAGCACCTCGTAACCTAGCTGGGAATGGGACAGACTGAAACCACTCCCCTATCAACCAGTCATAGGTACTGGTGACAAAGCACCTCGTAACCTAGCTGGGAATGGGACAGACTGAAACCACTCCCCTATCAACCAGTCATAGGTACTGGTGACAAAGCGCCTCGTAACCTAGCTGGGAATAGGACAGACTGAAACCACTCCCCTATCAACCAGTCATAGGTACTGGTGACAAAGCACCTCGTAACCTAGCTGGGAATGGACAGACTGAAACCACTCCCCTATCAACCAGTCATAGGTACTGGTGACAAAGCACCTCGTAACCTAGCTGGGAATGGGACAGACTGAAACCACTCCCCTATCAACCAGTCATAGGTACTGGTGACAAAGCACCTCATAACCTAGCTGGGAATGGGACAGACTGAAACCACTCCCCTATCAACCAGTCATAGGTACTGGTGACAAAGCACCTCGTAACCTAGCTGGGAATGGACAGACTGAAACCACTCCCCTATCAACCAGTCATAGGTACTGGTGACAAAGCACCTCGTAACCTAGCTGGGAATGGACAGACTGAAACCACTCCCCTATCAACCAGTCATAGGTACTGGTGACAAAGCACCTCGTAACCTAGCTGGGAATGGGACAGACTGAAACCACTCCCCTATCAACCAGTCATAGGTACTGGTGACAAAGCACCTCGTAACCTAGCTGGGAATGGACAGACTGAAACCACTCCCCTATCAACCAGTCATAGGTACTGGTGACAAAGCACCTCGTAACCTAGCTGGGAATGGACAGACTGAAACCACTCCCCTATCAACCAGTCATAGGTACTGGTGACAAAGCACCTCGTAACCTAGCTGGGAATGGGACAGACTGAAACCACTCCCCTATCAACCAGTCATAGGTACTGGTGACAAAGCACCTCGTAACCTAGCTGGGAATGGGACAGACTGAAACCACTCCCCTATCAACCAGTCATAGGTACTGGTGACAAAGCACCTCGTAACCTAGCTGGGAATGGGACAGACTGAAACCACTCCCCTATCAACCAGTCATAGGTACTGGTGACAAAGCGCCTCGTGACCTAGCTGGGAATGGGACAGACGGAAACCACTCCCCTATCAACCAGTCATAGGTACTGGTGACAAAGCACCTCGTAACCTAGCTGGGAATGGGACAGACTGAAACCACTCCCCTATCAACCAGTCATAGGTACTGGTGACAAAGCACCTCGTAACCTAGCTGGGAATGGGACAGACTGAAACCACTCCCCTATCAACCAGTCATAGGTACTGGTGACAAAGCACCTCGTAACCTAGCTGGGAATGGGACAGACTGAAACCACTCCCCTATCAACCAGTCATAGGTACTGGTGACAAAGCACCTCGTAACCTAGCTGGGAATGGGACAGACTGAAACCACTCCCCTATCAACCAGTCATAGGTACTGGTGACAAAGCGCCTCGTAACCTAGCTGGGAATGGGACAGACTGAAACCACTCCCCTATCAACCAGTCATAGGTACTGGTGACAAAGCACCTCGTAACCTAGCTGGGAATGGACAGACTGAAACCACTCCCCTATCAACCAGTCATAGGTACTGGTGACAAAGCACCTCGTAACCTAGCTGGGAATGGGACAGACTGAAACCACTCCCCTATCAACCAGTCATAGGTACTGGTGACAAAGCACCTCGTAACCTAGCTGGGAATGGGACAGACTGAAACCACTCCCCTATCAACCAGTCATAGGTACTGGTGACAAAGCACCTCGTAACCTAGCTGGGAATGGGACAGACTGAAACCACTCCCCTATCAACCAGTCATAGGTACTGGTGACAAAGCACCTCGTAACCTAGCTGGGAATGGACAGACTGAAACCACTCCCCTATCAACCAGTCATAGGTACTGGTGACAAAGCACCTCGTAACCTAGCTGGGAATGGACAGACTGAAACCACTCCCCTATCAACCAGTCATAGGTACTGGTGACAAAGCACCTCGTAACCTAGCTGGGAATGGGACAGACTGAAACCACTCCCCTATCAACCAGTCATAGGTACTGGTGACAAAGCACCTCGTAACCTAGCTGGGAATGGACAGACTGAAACCACTCCCCTATCAACCAGTCATAGGTACTGGTGACAAAGCACCTCGTAACCTAGCTGGGAATGGACAGACTGAAACCACTCCCCTATCAACCAGTCATAGGTACTGGTGACAAAGCACCTTGTAACCTAGCTGGGAATGGGACAGACTGAAACCACTCCCCTATCAACCAGTCATAGGTACTGGTGACAAAGCACCTCGTAACCTAGCTGGGAATGGGACAGACTGAAACCACTCCCCTATCAACCAGTCATAGGTACTGGTGACAAAGCACCTCGTAACCTAGCTGGGAATGGGACAGACTGAAACCACTCCCCTATCAACCAGTCATAGGTACTGGTGACAAAGCACCTCGTAACCTAGCTGGGAATGGACAGACTGAAACCACTCCCCTATCAACCAGTGATAGGTACTGGTGACAAAGCACCTCGTAACCTAGCTGGGAATGGGACAGACTGAAACCACTCCCCTATCAACCAGTCATAGGTACTGGACAGACTGAAACCACTCCCCTATCAACCAGTCATAGGTACTGGACAGACTGAAACCACTCCCCTATCAACCAGTCATAGGTACTGGTGACAAAGCACCTCGTAACCTAGCTGGGAATGGACAGACTGAAACCACTCCCCTATCAACCAGTCATAGGTACTGGTGACAAAGCACCTCGTAACCTAGCTGGGAATGGACAGACTGAAACCACTCCCCTATCAACCAGTCATAGGTACTGGTGACAAAGCACCTCGTAACCTAGCTGGGAATGGGACAGACTGAAACCACTCCCCTATCAACCAGTCATAGGTACTGGTGACAAAGCACCTCGTAACCTAGCTGGGAATGGACAGACTGAAACCACTCCCCTATCAACCAGTCATAGGTACTGGTAACAAAGCACCTCGTAACCTAGCTGGGAATGGGACAGACTGAAACCACTCCCCTATCAACCAGTCATAGGTACTGGTGACAAAGCACCTCGTAACCTAGCTGGGAATGGACAGACTGAAACCACTCCCCTATCAACCAGTCATAGGTACTGGTGACAAAGCACCTCGTAACCTAGCTGGGAATGGGACAGACTGAAACCACTCCCCTATCAACCAGTCATAGGTACTGGTGACAAAGCACCTCGTAACCTAGCTGGGAATGGACAGACTGAAACCACTCCCCTATCAACCAGTCATAGGTACTGGTGACAAAGCACCTCGTAACCTAGCTGGGAATGGACAGACTGAAACCACTCCCCTATCAACCAGTCATAGGTACTGGTGACAAAGCACCTCGTACCCTAGCTGGGAATGGACAGACTGAAACCACTCCCCTATCAACCAGTCATAGGTACTGGTGACAAAGCACCTCGTAACCTAGCTGGGAATGGACAGACTGAAACCACTCCCCTATCAACCAGTCATAGGTACTGGTGACAAAGCACCTCGTAACCTAGCTGGGAATGGGACAGACTGAAACCACTCCCCTATCAACCAGTCATAGGTACTGGTGACAAAGCACCTCGTAACCTAGCTGGGAATGGGACAGACTGAAACCACTCCCCTATCAACCAGTCATAGGTACTGGTGACAAAGCACCTCGTAACCTAGCTGGGAATGGGACAGACTGAAACCACTCCCCTATCAACCAGTCATAGGTACTGGTGACAAAGCACCTCGTAACCTAGCTGGGAATAGGACAGACTGAAACCACTCCCCTATCAACCAGTCATAGGTACTGGTGACAAAGCACCTCGTAACCTAGCTGGGAATGGGACAGACTGAAACCACTCCCCTATCAACCAGTCATAGGTACTGGTGACAAAGCACCTCGTAACCTAGCTGGGAATGGACAGACTGAAACCACTCCCCTATCAACCAGTCATAGGTACTGGTGACAAAGCACCTCGTAACCTAGCTGGGAATGGACAGACTGAAACCACTCCCCTATCAACCAGTCATAGGTACTGGTGACAAAGCACCTCGTAACCTAGCTGGGAATGGACAGACTGAAACCACTCACCTATCAACCAGTCATAGGTACTGGTGACAAAGCACCTCGTAACCTAGCTGGGAATGGGACAGACTGAAACCACTCCCCTATCAACCAGTCATAGGTACTGGTGACAAAGCACCTCGTAACCTAGCTGGGAATGGGACAGACTGAAACCACTCCCCTATCAACCAGTCATAGGTACTGGTGACAAAGCACCTCGTAACCTAGCTGGGAATGGACAGACTGAAACCACTCCCCTATCAACCAGTCATAGGTACTGGTGACAAAGCACCTCGTAACCTAGCTGGGAATGGACAGACTGAAACCACTCCCCTATCAACCAGTCATAGGTACTGGTGACAAAGCGCCTCGTAACCTAGCTGGGAATGGGACAGACGGAAACCACTCCCCTATCAACCAGTCATAGGTACTGGTGACAAAGCACCTCGTAACCTAGCTGGGAATGGGACAGACTGAAACCACTCCCCTATCAACCAGTCATAGGTACTGGTGACAAAGCACCTCGTAACCTAGCTGGGAATGGGACAGACTGAAACCACTCCCCTATCAACCAGTCATAGGTACTGGTGACAAAGCACCTCGTAACCTAGCTGGGAATGGACAGACTGAAACCACTCCCCTATCAACCAGTCACAGGTACTGGTGACAAAGCACCTTGTAACCTAGCTGGGAATGGGACAGACTGAAACCACTCCCCTATCAGCCAGTCATAGGTACTGGTGACAAAGCACCTCGTAACCTAGCTGGGAATGGGACAGACTGAAACCACTCCCCTATCAACCAGTCATAGGTACTGGTGACAAAGCACCTCGTAACCTAGCTGGGAATGGACAGACGGAAACCACTCCCCTATCAACCAGTCATAGGTACTGGTGACAAAGCACCTCGTAACCTAGCTGGGAATGGGACAGACTGAAACCACTCCCCTATCAACCAGTCATAGGTACTGGTGACAAAGCACCTCGTAACCTAGCTGGGAATGGGACAGACTGAAACCACTCCCCTATCAACCAGTCATAGGAACTGGTGACAAAGCACCTCGTAACCTAGCTGGGAATGGGACAGACTGAAACCACTCCCCTATCAACCAGTCATAGGTACTGGTGACAAAGCGCCTCGTAACCTAGCTGGGAATGGACAGACTGAAACCACTCCCCTATCAACCAGTCATAGGTACTGGTGACAAAGCACCTCGTAACCTAGCTGGGAATGGACAGACTGAAACCACTCCCCTATCAACCAGTCATAGGTACTGGTGACAAAGCGCCTCGTAACCTAGCTGGGAATGGGACAGACTGAAACCACTCCCCTATCAACCAGTCATAGGTACTGGTGACAAAGCGCCTCGTAACCTAGCTGGGAATGGACAGACTGAAACCACTCCCCTATCAACCAGTCATAGGTACTGGTGACAAAGCACCTCGTAACCTAGCTGGGAATGGGACAGACTGAAACCACTCCCCTATCAACCAGTCATAGGTACTGGTGACAAAGCACCTCGTAACCTAGCTGGGAATGGACAGACTGAAACCACTCCCCTATCAACCAGTCATAGGTACTGGTGACAAAGCACCTCGTAACCTAGCTGGGAATGGACAGACTGAAACCACTCCCCTATCAACCAGTCATAGGTACTGGTGACAAAGCGCCTTGTAACCTAGCTGGGAATGGGACAGACGGAAACCACTCCCCTATCAACCAGTCATAGGTACTGGTGACAAAGCACCTCGTAACCTAGCTGGGAATGGGACAGACTGAAACCACTCCCCTATCAACCAGTCATAGGTACTGGTGACAAAGCACCTCGTAACCTAGCTGGGAATGGACAGACTGAAACCACTCCCCTATCAACCAGTCATAGGTACTGGTGACAAAGCACCTCGTAACCTAGCTGGGAATGGGACAGACTGAAACCACTCCCCTATCAACCAGTCATAGGTACTGGTGACAAAGCACCTCGTAACCTAGCTGGGAATGGACAGACTGAAACCACTCCCCTATCAACCAGTCATAGGTACTGGTGACAAAACACCTCGTAACCTAGCTGGGAATGGGACAGACTGAAACCACTCCCCTATCAACCAGTCATAGGTACTGGTGACAAAGCACCTCGTAACCTAGCTGGGAATGGGACAGACTGAAACCACTCCCCTATCAACCAGTCATAGGTACTGGTGACAAAGCACCTCGTAACCTAGCTGGGAATGGGACAGACTGAAACCACTCCCCTATCAACCAGTCATAGGTACTGGTGACAAAGCACCTCGTAACCTAGCTGGGAATGGGACAGACTGAAACCACTCCCCTATCAACCAGTCATAGGTACTGGTGACAAAGCACCTAGTAACCTAGCTGGGAATGGGACAGACGGAACCCTTCTGTGGTAACAGACGGAAGATTTGTAATCAAATCTAATTCCCAGGAATGGGGTTCATATGAACCACAGAGACTGTGTGTGGGATAATAACATGGCCGTGTCCAACCCTGCTTGTTCCCTCGACTCCGCTACCAACCACCAATCTCCAACAGGGCCCTTAACCTGTATCACTAGACACCTCATAGTGAGCTACAGGTAGGAATCAGCAATGAATCCCAATAATGAGACACCTCTGGGGAGGGGTGTCAGCAACATTTAAAAAATATATATATAGTGTTTTATGATAAACCGTTTTTACAAATCTGTCAAGACACCAACTTAGACTTTACCGATTTTGATATGATTTTTAAGTATTGTGTGAAATTATTTGACGTTATATGAAAGTACCGCAATTTATGTTTCTAGAAACGTATCGCAATTGAGAATCGATTCACATTTAGATGGAATATTTTACTATTTTAGCTGCCAGAGCCAGTCTACCTCTGAAAATAACATACAGTCCTTGGACCTTGAGGAGTAACGGGGGCAGCAATCAGCAGTAGAAACAATAATAAAGCGTACTCCCTGCCCGTTTTGGTAAAAAGCTGAGGGATGGGGCTGGAGAAATGTAACCATCCATGATATCAACATTCTAGTTTTAACCATGTTTTGAGGATATACAGTGTTTGTTTATATTTACTGACAAACATTGGAGTAAAAAAAGCTTATATTTGGGTTCTGATGGGGTACGACAGTTGAACTAAGCTCATGAGGCATTTATAAGTGATTTATTCAAGAAACAGATGGGTACATATCATGAATGTATAAGTCCCTAAATGGATGTAACAACTGCTGATTGCCCCTTTAAGAGACCATCTTGGGCTAATCTAATAGGAGATATTGAGGACTACAGTATTTCAGGCATCGTCATTGGATGCATTTGATCAATTGTTAACGTTTTGTTGATGGTCCACTCTTGATGTTCTACACGTTACAGTGTAGCTTCAGCCATTCCTACAGAACAACATTAAAGTGTAGAACCCCTTTACTGCATATTGGTTCAACGACTGCAGAGACGGTACTTACTGGTGTTAAACAGATCTCCAACCTCCTCTTCTTCCTCCAATGTGACAGTCATCTCCCCCTCCTCCTCTTTCACTCCATAAACTGCATCCTCCTCTTCTTTTACTGTAACATCCTCCTCTTTCACTCTGAACGCGTCTTCCTCTTCTTTCACTGTAACGTCTTTCTCTTCTTCTTTCACTGTAACAGCTTCACCCTCTACTTGTTTTCGTATTGTAACATCTTTCTCCTCCTCCTCCTCTTTCATGAGAGCTTCTTTCTCCGTCCAGCAGACCTCCTCTTCTTTAGCAGGAGGAGAGTAACTTAGTGAACTCATGGTCGGAGATGTTAGCTAGCTAGCATTAGCGACTAGCCTAGTTCTAAGCTAACTTAGCAAACCAGCTAGCTGACAAACAACGTAAATATATAATTAAATGGCCCAACAAGTACATACGACAGAAGTGTGTTTAATACACAGCGACTAATATACACCAAAACAGTGTAAAGAGCGTGAATGTTGTAGCTATGTTTGCTAGAAAGCTACCGAGGTGTCTGACTAGCTGTTGTTGTTGAAGGAGCGTCCCGTCCACTAGATTATACGTCACACTGGCAGCATCGCCTGAACCTAAAAGACGCACATCGCCATCTGCTGACTGGAGGGCAACGCAGTTGAGGAACCAAACGTTTATTTTTCATTTATTTCATAAAAGGTTAATATTATATTAAGTCGTTCAAAGAGAAGCATGTGTTGATTGTTGTTGAGAAAATACTTTCAGACAAAAAGCGACTGCCCCTAAAAACCAATGACTCCCTTTGAAAACGGGCGATGTGGCTTCAGAAACATTTATTATAGTGTACACTACAAAGTGTAGCTAAACATAATAATTTTGGTCATACCCACTCAACACGTGACGTCCAAGGACGTTGAATTATGGTCGATATCAGGTCTGTCTGTTGTGGCCGCTATTTCACCCTAAAATAGTCATCCCAAATTGGGCTGTGTATAACTATGTAAATGTCTCTCGGACAAGGTGACTTTTATCAATATACACTCTAAAAAGTAAAGGTTCCTGGAGTATCCTTTAGGGGTTCTGCAAATTGAAACTGTGGGGGAACCCCTATAAGTTCTCCAAAGAACCCCTTATCATGGTTCCTCAAAGAACATTTTGGGGTTAATTTTTTTAACTCCCTGTCCACCCTCCCTGCATTATAAAAAACATATTTTAATAATAACAATATTGACAATATTGATTTAAATAATTCATTATTTATTTTGTGGCACCACAAATATGAATTAATATTTACAAAACAATTTAACAAACAAAACACATTACAATATTGCAACAATAATAATGATGTACAATAAAAACAACATTAAAAATGAATCATAGGTAAACTAACATTATTGTAGACTTGATGCTAAATACAGATGTTTCAGCTTTAGTGTGTATATCGTATCCACTTAGTTATATTAGGAAGTTTTCCATCTTTATGACCGGCCCTGGTAACTTCACCCCAACTCCTCTGATCCCCAGAACACAGGAACTTCACCCCAACTCCTCTGATCCCCAGAACACAGGAACTTCACCCCAACTCCTCTGATCCCCAGAACACAGGAACTTCACCCCAACTTCTCTGATCCCCAGAACACAGGAACTTCACCCCAACTTCTCTGATCCCCAGAACACAGGAACTTCACCCCAACTTCTCTGATCCCCAGAACACAGGAACTTCACCCCAACTCCTCTGATCCCCAGAACACAGGAACTTCACCCCAACTCCTCTGATCCCCAGAACACAGGAACTTCACCCCAACTCCTCTGATCCCCAGAACACAGGAACTTCACCCCAACTTCTCTGATCCCCAGAACACAGGAACTTCACCCCAACTCCTCTGATCCCCAGAACACAGTAACTTCACCCCAACTTCTCTGATCCCCAGAACACAGTAACTTCACCCCAACTCCTCTGATCCCCAGAACACATGAACTTAACAACATAAGTGTTTTTCTGACATTTTTGGGAAATTTAAGGCAAAATAAAAAATACAGTCGTAGCAGAGCCCCAAGTCCCATGGGGACGGTCCTCGAGGGCCTGGATGTTCTCCCCATCAAAGGCCAGCGGGATTTCACTCTCATGGTGAAATGGATTTACACCGATGTGCAGTAAAGGAGTGAAGAGCGGTGAAATCTGTGTCAACAAAAGTAAGAAAAGATTAATACACAAACAATTAACAAAGAACATAACAAATGTTCAGCTGTAGTTTTATATAAGCATGCACACCTATGTTTATGAAGAAACAGATGATTGGTGCATAGACATACCTTGTCATGGACATAAAGGCCAGTCGGGTCCTCATTGAAGAGGTAGGGCAAGAGCAGAATCGCTGCTGTGGTCTCCAGTCCTAGTAAAGTAAAGCAATGATCTTACTACACTTGCTAATTTTATTACAAAATACATTAGAGAAAAGGAAGGAATAAGAGCAAATCCCTCTTCTGTATTGTCCTTCAGGGACTGTTAAAATAGCAGGATGATGTCCTCACCCCTGCCTCGCCTCTCTACCTCTAATAGTCCTTGAATTATCTTTTTGTCTATATCCATTCCATGGACCTGATTCATTTCTGAGAAGAACTGAAAAGATAATTTGCACACATTTGTACGCTAATAGATTTCAGTTTGTATTGACTGCTATGTAGGTTAAATGTACACTTCAAATGCAGCTGTCCTACAACATATCTGTACCTTCTTCTTGAAAATGTGTCAAAGTCTAACAAGCATTAATATATATATATATCTATATATATATATACTTTGTAATTTGTAAGTCGCTCTGCATAAGAGCGTCTGCTAAATGATGTAAATGTACTACATCAATATTTAAAGATAAATGGCATTGACATACAATGGAATGTAAAATAGATGAACATATTGGAGAAAGCACTAGCCAATACAGTACTGCCATACAGTAACAGTACTGCCATACAGGCCTAATCACATTTCAAGATATCTTTGTACACAAATTGTTCAATATTTTATCAGGCTGACTTGAAAGATTATATGCAACATTTTGCTGCGTGGCAATACTGTGTTTGGATTCTGAAGGGCATTCATACAAAAGAGGTAGTCTAGACACTCTATTAATACCATTATGCATTTGAATCCCATCTACAGCTACCATCTAAGATATTAATTTCCCTCCACAAGGGGGCGGACATGTAATGTTTCCAAAATGGGATAGTATTGTCCATGTAATGTTTCCAAAATGGGATAGTATTGTACATGTAACGTTTCCAAAATGGGATAGTATTGTCCATGTAACGTTTCCAAAATGGGATAGTATTGTACATGTAACGTTTCCAAAATGGGATAGTATTGTACATGTAACGTTATGCCCCCTTGTGAGTTAATAGTATTGCATGCTGTAGCAGGCTATATAAAGAGGAAGACCTCCATTGACGATTCAGTTTGTTGTAACATCTCGTCTGGACAGGTCACCGTCCTTAGTTAGTTAGTTAGTTAGTTAGTTAGTTAACGAAGCTAACGTTAGCTAGTTCATTATCACAAAAGTGAGAACTGCTCTAGATTGGAAACTTACGTTAATGAGTGTAAAGCCATGTTGGCTTAATGGAAACGATATACAATATATGGGAAAGAATATAGTTGAGGAAATAATCCAAACCTAGTTGTGCCTAGTTAGGACATAACGTTAACTAGCTAACGGTACTGTACTGTAGCTCATACAAAGCCGACGGTCAAACCCGGCTTTCTAATATTTACCTTCATTAACTATAGTAACGTTATGGAAGATATTCACAGAAAACCATCATTGTCTTCGTTATTCATTATTAGTATGTTAAATTATTTCGAGACATATTCAGAGCCAAACATCAACCCAACTTAACCTTTTTAACTGTTGTCGCATCCAAACTTGTCACCATCGTTTTCAGTTGTAATTGCGAAGTTCCCGGAAGAAGTCCAGCAACAACGGAGGTTCCTCGATGAACCCACCTTCTAACAAGTTCTTTGAAGAACCTTTTGGGGCTGTTTTTCATTGACCAAGAACCCTACGGTTCTTAGGGGATCTGAGAACAACTCCAGTTGAACCCTTCATTTTTCGAGTGTAGTCGGCTCTATTTACTCTCAGATTCAAACATGATGATTAGCATCAACGATCAAGTCAGCTGCTGCTCCAATACAGTATGAGGTGAGATGGTGAACTGATGTTGAACTGGGCAGTCAGCTGCTGCTGCTCCAATACAGTATGAGGTGAGGCGGTGAACTGATGTTGAACCGGGCAGTCAGCTGCTCCAATACAGTATGAGGTGAGACGGTGAACTGATGTTGAACCGGGCAGTCAGCTGCTCCAATACAGTATGAGGTGAGACGGTGAACTGATGTTGAACTGGGCAGTCAGCTGCTGCTGCTCCAATACAGTATGAGGTGAGACGGTGAACTGATGTTGAATTACACCTCTGTTGCTAGGCAGAACTTTAGTCACATGAGTTCTTCCTCACTTCACCTGACCTGACCTCAGCCTAAATTCCTCACTCCTCCCCACCTCACGGCTGTCCTGTTGACTTGTTCCAGACTGTGGCCCTTCTCCTCCCCACCTCACGGCTGTCCTGTTGACTTGTTCCAGACTGTGGCCCTTCTCCTCCCCACCTCACGGCTGTCCTGTTGACTTGTTCCAGACTGTGGCCCTTCTCCTTCCAGAGGATCCCTGACGTCTAACAATAACACATTCTGACAGAATGTAAACGTTCTACATTCCCCTCAAACAGTGACATGAATAAGGATATTTCATATTTTCAAGTTCAGAACCCATCACCTGCTATGTAAAAGAGAGAAGAATGCACAATGGTCAGTGCTATCTGGGATCCTTGGGACATCCCTACCCTAAACCCTAACCTTAACCCCTACCTTAACCATTTTAAATGTCAACTTCAACGGGCTAGGGACGTCCCAAGAATGTATCTCTACCTGAAATTACATGATCTAAGTGATTGATAGTTGGTATTCAGCAGTCATAAAGCCTTATTTACTTTAATGAACTACTAAAATAGTGATTTTGTCACAGCAGCTCCAAACTTTATTGACTGACTGATCCATCCATCCCTCCTCAGCCTTCCTCTCCTCTGAAGGCCCAGTGAGGGTGGAGCTCAGTCAGAGAGCTGTTGAGGGACTGGTTAGGAAGAACACTTCTACAGCCAGAGAGGTGAGAGGTCACACATGGTTTAGATGGTAAATATTTATGTCCCCTTAGTGGTTCATCACGTCAGCAAAAGGGAATATGTTCCATCATCTATGTTTATTTACATTAGTGCAAATTGTCCACTGATATTGGTGTAATTTCTCACCCCTTTTGGCTGTATGAAAGTTAATTTCCCCTCATGCACACACATTTGTTCTTTGATATTATGAAGGTCATTTGTGTGTAATGTACTTTTCCTCACTCATTAACCCCATCTCCTTACATTGCTTATTTATATTCAGTGGCCTGACTGCATCCAGACTGTCAAAGGCCCATCCTGGTAGATCTGAACCTAATTCAGATTGGAGTGATCAGATGACAGAAGTCACATTTAGGTGCCAGGTGTAACTGAGGCCATAGATGCTCCATATCCATTACTTTGAGTGTTTTTATATAATATGACTAAATGTGTTTCTGTGTTGCAGGGACAGTCAAGAAATGGAACAACAAGGCCACAGAACATGGCATAAGCAGAGCTGTGGGAGACCACCTCAAGCCCCTGGTAGAGCCGGGGGTGGTGTTTACCACTCCACCACGCCTTCAGCAGGCTGGAAAAGTGGGATCGATCTGTTTGATCCATTTGTTTGTTTCTGTTTTCAGTAGTTGAATCCTTTGACATGGGATTGATACTGATTTTCATACTACCAGCGACCAAGAGTCTGTTGATTGGTCGGTCATAGGGTTCATTAGTTTTGCAATAGGATCAAATCAAGCTTTATTTATACAGCACATTTCAGACATGGATGCAACACAATGGCTTCACAGGAAAAAACAATGAAAATAAAGAAATATTTAGTACACAAACATAAGAGGATAAAAAACAGAAGACTAACAACTGAAATACTAATGAGCATTCTAAGGAAATGCCATTGATTAAAATATTAATTGGATGCAATATCCAACCCAAAATATAAGCATGTTTTTTAGGAGGGGTTCTGAAAGTTGACTAGTAACAACAACTGGGACCTAAAAGACACCCACCATGAGACCCACTAAATCTGCCCAAGAAGAGGAAAACAAAAGAAAAACCCACACCAAACTTAAAGACAGGAAGCAAACCAAAAAGGTGGAGCAACTAAAGGTGTTGACTCTCCACATGTATCAAGACAACTGGAGCTCTGGGCCAGACACTCTTAAATAGAACCTGGACCAGCTCAGGTGAAACACCTTCCCACTAACGAGATGGACAAGCCAGCACAGGTGTAACACATACTGACTAACGAGGTGACACCAATCAGTGCGTCCTACGTGCTAACGAGCTAGACGTGCTGACGGGCTAGACGTGCTGACGGGCTAGACGAGCTGACGGGCTAGACGAGCTGACGAGCTAGACGTGCTGACGAGCTAGACGTGCTGACGGGCTACATGTGCTAACGAGCTAGACGTGCTAACGAGCTAGACGTGCTGACGAGCTAGACGTGCTAACGAGCTAGACGTGCTGACGAGCTCGACGTGCTAAAGTCCAACCTCAAAACATAAATGGAAAAACCAAAGCCTGTAACACCTTCCCCCTTAAGACAACAAATATATCCTATATTTTTGTTGGACAAGTTTGCTCACCACCAACAGAAAACAACTTCCATTTCATATTAAAATCAACTAAAATGCTTCACCTCCTGTCAACAATTAAAAACAAGAAAAACACACTTATTTCTAAATAATAATATACAATTGAAATATTTTTTTCTCCTTTTTCTCTTCTTTCTATAGAATCCTAAAACTCACTAGCTGCTAGAACTCTCGTCTTCCTAAAACTCACTAGCTTCTAGAACTCTCATCTTCCTAAAACTCACTAGCTTCTATCCACTTGGAACGAGTCCAAACAAAACTCAACTCCAATATGGAAAAATGTGCAGTCAAAATAAATGTTGATCAAATGTACACCCTTTGTTAATATTATTGGCAATAATACACTAAAAGGTCAGGCATGGAATAATAATAACTCAATCTTTTGTCAGGCTGAATGTTTGAAATATGAGGTGATTTGAGACATGCTTCTTCAGTAGTGGAATAAAGACAATTAGCACTTGAATCTTGTCAATAAATACTGGAGTGATGTAAGATTGTTAATAAAATTTCAAAAAAGACATCTTCTCAACTTTCACTTTCAACAAAAACCGAACATATATTGGAAGTTGGGCTAGAGGAGGACGATGAAGGGGGCAACGAGTGCATCAGGGGAAAGGAGGGAAAATGGAAGCCGAGGGAGGGAGATGGAGGGATGGAAAGAGGAAGGGAAGGAGGATTCATGCTGCGTCAGTACGGTGTCTTATACTCAGCCTCATTAGCTCCCGAATGAAGGTGTGGAGAGAGGGAAGATGGGGATGGGGCGACTACTTTGTTTAGTCTAGTCTTCTTTTCAACATATTTTCAATGACGATTTTGCTAGGTGGGATAGCCTGATGTCAAAACACATAAATGTAGGGGTCGCTAAACAAAGGAACACTTATTTGTCATCACTCATCGATATCATGTTGAAATCAATTGTGCAAGAGGAGGGAGATGAGGTTGCACATCCTGTTAAAACTAACAGCTCAAAAACCACACGGAATCTGGGAATAATGTGTACATCACTGGTTAGAGGAACCTTTGTAGAAAACAGCCAGATACATTTTGAAGTGGTGCATTGTGATTCCAGTGGGTCACCAACACAACTCCTTTTTGGTTAGTCACTTTTTGTTAAATCACATAAATAGTACTCTTTCATTTCAGAGCCTGGATTTTCCCCCTGAGGCTAATATCCATATCATGTTGAAATCAATAGAACAGGGGACAAACGTTTAGGGTTCTACATTGTGACATCATTAATATACTCCTACTACAATGTTTAAACATTCTACATTGTGACATTATATCATTGATATTATGAAACAACTCATTCATGTATTTTCTGATGTTTAATCAGAGATTTTTTATACGAGTATCTCTTCCCACATTGATCACAGCTATAAGATTTCTCTCCTGTGTGTGTTCTCTGGTGTTTCGTCAGACATCCAGATGCACCAAATCTCTTCCCACATTGATCACAGCCATAAGGTTTCTCTCCTGTGTGTATTCTCTGGTGAACTATCAGGCTGCTTAGATGAGTAAAACTCTTCCAACATTGATCACAGCTATAAGATTTCTCTCCTGTGTGTGTCCGCTGGTGAACTATCAGGCTGCTTAGCTGAGTAAAACTCTTCCCACATTGATCACAGATATAAGATTTCTCTCCTGTGTGTGTCCGCTGGTGAACTGTCAGGCTGTTTAGTTGAGTAAAACTCTTCCCACATTGATTACAGCTAAAAGCTTTCTCTCCTGTGTGTATTCTCTGGTGTATAGTTAGATTGCCAGATGTAGTAAAACTCTTCCCACAGTGATCACAGTCTAAAGATTTCTTTCCAGTGTGAATTCTTTGATGTATTTTAAGGTCTGATGAAGAGTTGAATATCTTCCCACAGTCAGAGCAGCAGTGAGATTTCCCTCCAGTGTGAATTCTCAGGTGTTCTTTTAGTGAATTTGATATTGAGAAATATATCCCACAGTCAGAGCAGCAGTTAGACATCTTCCCTGTGGATCTCTGCTGGTGTTTCTTGAGGTGTTCTGATGTGGAGAGACTCTTCTCTGCCTCATCAGCATCATGATGATGTTGAGGATCCCCAGAGGATCCACGATAGTCCCGTCTCTCTCCTGTGTGAACGACAAAGTCAGACAGATGGTTAAAGGCCCTGAAAGGCCCAGAAATCCACTGTTTATTTGAGTTAAAAGGTGATGCCCAGAGCGTACCCATGAAGTTGTACAACAATTGACATCTGTTAAATGATTTCACAAGACTGTCAAGATAGCAACAATAGTTATATTTAGTCTTGTTTTCACATTAGTAGTAACCAGAAATAAGTTATTCAAGTTGTTGAAATCCTAAGCAGTGTGCCAGACAACTATTGGTCTCCAATACAAGCCCCTTTCTGTGTTTGCTTAAATTGCGGCACGACAATTTGATTGTAGAAACTCCTCCCCACTAATGAGGACACCACTAGTTATTGATTTAGTATATCTGGTAATGAGGAAACCACTAGTTATGGATGTAGTATATCTGGTAATGAGGAAACCACTAGTTATGGATGTAGTATATCTGGTAATGAGGAAACCACTAGTTATGGATGTAGTATATCTGCCTGGAGCAAAAAATGGTGAGCAAAGATTAGTTTTCACAATGTATTCTGAATATTACAGCACAAGATCAGCAGTGCTACTCAAGGAAACTCACATTAAGCTCTGTGTCTATTCACTAATTCACCACCGTGGGGGAAAACTCAGGGGAGTTCTCATAGGCTGACAGCAAAAATAGCCTCAATTTACATGTTGCTTATAAGTGCATTTCACATTAAATATGGATTATAATTGTAGGGCTCGCTTGAATCATCAGCTTAATATGTTTGTGTTATTGTCGCAAATCAACTGATTTATAGTTAAACACTTCAACCAGTAAAATGCTCTTTGGCTAGCTTTGCCATCAGCCTGACAATAAGGGTTTGTACACTAAGTTTTTAACCAATTGGCACATAACTTCACCTAACAATAACATAGGCCTAGACCTACTGTAGGACCCATAACTTCACCTAACAACAACATAGACCTACTGTAGGACCCATAACTTCACCTAACAATACCATAGACCTACTGTAGGACCCATAACTTCACCTAACAACAACATAGACCTACTGTAGGACCCATAACTTCACCTAACAACAACATAGGCCTCCTGTAGGACCCATAACTTCACCTAACAACAACATAGACCTACTGTAGGACCCATAACTTCACCTAACAACAACATAGACCTACTGTAGGACCCATAACTTCACCTAACAACAACATAGACCTACTGTAGGACCCATAACTTCACCTAACAACAACATAGACCTACTGTAGGACCCATAACTTCACCTAACAATAACATAGACCTACTGTAGGACCCATAACTTCACCTAACAACAACATAGACCTACTGTAGGACCCATAACTTCACCTAACAATAACATAGACCTACTGTAGGACCCATAACTGCACCTAACAACAACATAGACCTACTGTAGGACCCATAACTTCACCTAACAACAACATAGACCTACTGTAGGACCCATAACTTCACCTAACAATAACATAGACCTACTGTAGGACCCATAACTTCACCTAACAATAACATAGACCTACTGTAGGACCCATAACTTCACCTAACAACAACATAGACCTACTGTAGGACCCATAACTTCACCTAACAATAACACAGACCTACTGTAGGACCCATAACTTCACCTAACAACAACATAGACCTACTGTAAGACCCATAACTTCACCTAACAACAATATAAACCTACTGTAGGACCCATAACTTCACCTAACAACAACATAGACCTACTGTAGGACCCATAACTTCACCTAACAACAACATAGACCTACTGTAGGACCCATAACTTCACCTAACAACAACATAGGCCTCCTGTAGGACCCATAACTTCACCTAACAACAATATAAACCTACTGTAGGACCCATAACTTCACCTAACAACAACATAGACCTACTGTAGGACCCATCATTTATTTTTATTTTTTAATTTCACCTTTATTTAACCAGGTAGGCTAGTTGAGAACAAGTTCTCATTTGCAACTGCGACCCAGCCAAGATAAAGCATAGCAATTCGACACATACAACAACACAGAGTTACACATGGAATAAACAAAACATACAGTCAATAATACGGTAGAACAAAAGATAACAAAACGTCTATATACAGTGAGTGCAAATGAGGTAAGTTAAGGCAATAAATAGGCCATAAATAAATACACACAGTATGGGGATGAGGTAAGTAGATAGATGGGCTGTTTACAGATGGACTACGTACAGGTGCAGTGATCTGTGAGCTGCTCTGACAGCTGGTGCTTAACGCTAGTGAGGGAGATATGAGTCTCCAGCTTCAGAGATTTTTTCAGTTCGTTCCAGTCATTGGCAGCAGAGAACTGGAAGGAAAGGCGGCCAAAGGATGAATTGGCTTTGGGGGTGACCAGTAAGATATACCTGCTGGAGCGCGTGCTACGAGTGGGTGCTGCTATGGTGACCAGTGAGCTGAGATAAGGCGGGGCTTTACCTAGCAGAGACTTGTAGATAACCTGTAGCCAGTGGGTTTGGCGACGAGTATGAAGCGAGGGCCAACCAACGAGAGCATACAGGTCGCAATGGTGGGTAGTGTATGGGGCTTTGGTGACAAAACGGATGGCACTGTGATAGACTGCATCCAGTTTGTTGAGTAGAGTGTTGGAGGCTATTTTATAGATGACATCGCCGAAGTCGAGGATCGGTAGGATGGCAGCATGAGTGAAGGATACTTTGTTGTGATATAGGAAGCCGATTCTCGATTTAATTTTGGATTGGAGAAGCTTAATGTGAGTCTGGAAGGAGAGTTTACAGTCTAACCAGACACCCAGGTATTTGTAGTTGGCCACGTATTCTAAGTCAGAGCCGTCCAGAGTAGTGATGCTGGATGGGTGAGCAGGTGCAGGCAGTGATCGATTGAATAGCATGCATTTAGTTTTACTTGCGTTTTTTTTACATAGTTGGCAATAAAAGTTACTTTTAGATTTGTATAATTTTCATTTAGATTTAGATAGAATGTAGATTAATCACAGACAATGATTTTGAGATACTATTATGAATTAAATGAAACTGTTCCAGTAAAATATGCATATGAAAATCATAACTGACACCAGATCAGTAGAAATGGTAAGATACATTGCCGTTTGACGACCGCTGGTGTAGCCCATTACTGGAAACTTCAGGAGCATAACGACAGAATGTTTCTCCTGGTTAGGTTATCTTGATCTCTGGCTCCCTCCAGTCATTTGTCTGTCTTAATTATTTGATCAAACAGCTTAAAGCATCAGACCAGTTCAGTACAGACAGTTGCATCCTGTTTCCATTAATCATCCTTGAGATGCATCTACAATTTGTAGTCCACCTGTGGTAAATTCAATTGATTGGACATATATAAAGTCCCAGTGTTGACAGTGCATGACAGAGCAAAAACCAAGCAATGAGGTCGAAGGAATTGTCCGTAGAGCTCCGAGACAGGATTGTGTCGAGGCACAGATCTGGGGAAAGGAACCCCCAAAAAATTATGCAGCATTGAAGGTCCCTAAGAACACAGTGGCCTCCATCATTCTTAAATGGAATACTCTTCCTAGAGCTGGTCACCTGGCCAAACTGTGCGACTGGGGGAGAAGGGCCTCGGTCAGGGAGGTGACCAAAAACCTGATGGTCACTCTGACAGAGCTCCAGAGTTCCTCTGTGGAGATGGGAGAAACTTCCAAAAGGACAATCATCTCTGCAGCACTCCACCAATCAGACCTTTACGGTAGAGTGGCCAGACAGTAGCCACTCCCCTTTTTAAAGTCAGGGTATGAGTGGAGAAACATGCCTATTATCCTTGAAAGTATGAAATGTTACGATTGCAAAGCTATACAATATTACAGAGAACAAGTTCATTATCTCACATCTCTGAAAATATTTGTAATGTTGTGCTTCTTGTTCGTGGAGGTTAATTCATGCCAATGTTCTTTTCTTTAAGCTGTTAATACGAGTTGAAAGGAGTTTCCAATATCCTCATTTCTTAAAGTATTTCTGGTGATAGCTAGTGATAGTGATACACAAGCTAGGTCTATTTGAAATATTGCCATCCCATGGCAGCATTTACCAGCCACCAGGTTCAGAAGATTTAAAACCACATAAAAAATATTTAAAACCCAATTCTAATTTTGCCCAAAGTTAAGATATAAATTATTCAAACTGAACATAATTCTTCCTGGTTTTTATTTTAGGCTATTTTAGTTTTGGAGTCAAAGATAGTTTTGGAATAGTTTTTATTTTTTTAAACAGGTTTGTTATTTTATTTCAGTTTACTAAATAGTTTCCCCCTAATTACTTTTTCTATAATGAGCATGGAGGTTTCCCCCCTATCAACCAGTCATAGGTACTGGTGACAAAGCACCTCGTAACCTAGCTGGGAATGGGACAGACTGAAACCACTCCCCTATCAACCAGTCATAGGTACTGGTGACAAAGCACCTCGTACCCTAGCTGGGAATGGACAGACTGAAACCACTCCCCTATCAACCAGTCATAGGTACTGGTGACAAAGCACCTCGTAACCTAGCTGGGAATGGACAGACTGAAACCACTCCCCTATCAACCAGTCATAGGTACTGGTGACAAAGCACCTCGTAACCTAGCTGGGAATGGGATAGACGGAACCCTTCTGTGGTAACAGACAGGGGAGATTTGTAATCAAATCTAATTCCCAGGAATGGGGTTCATATGAACCACAGAGACTGTGTGTGGGATAATAACATGGCCGTGTCCAACCCTGCTTGTTCCCTCGACTCCGCTACCAACCACCAATCTCCAACAGGGCCCTTAACCTGTATCACTAGACACCTCATAGTGAGCTACAGGTAGGAATCAGCAATGAATCCCAATAACGAGACACCTCTGGGGAGGGGTGTCAGCAACATTTAAATAATATATATATATAGTGTTTTATGATAAACCGTTTTTACAAATCTGTCAAGACACCAACTTAGACTTTACCGATTTTGATGTGATATTTAAGTATTGTGTGAAATGATTTGACGTTATATGAAAGTACCGCAATTTATGTTTCTAGAAACGTATCGCAATTGAGAATCGATTCACATTTAGATGGAATAATTGACTATTTTAGCTGCCAGAGCCAGTCTACCTCTGAAAATAACATACAGTCCTTGGACCTTGAGGAGTAACGGGGGCAGCAATCAGCAGTAGAAACAATAACAAAGCGTACTCCCTGCCCGTTTCAGTAAAAAGCTGAGGGATGGGCTGGAGAAATGTAACCATCCATGATATCAACATTATAGTTTTAACCATGTTTTGAGGATATACAATGTTTGTTTATATTTACTGACAAACATTGGAGTAAAAGAAGCTTATATTTTGGGTTCTGATGGGGTACGACAGTTGAACTAAGCTCATGAGGCATTTATAAGTGATTTATTCAAGAAACAGATGGGTACATATCATTAATGTATAAGTCCCAAAATGGATGTAACAACTACTGATTGCCCCTTTAAGAGAACATATTGGGCTAATCTAATAGGAGATATTGAGGACTACAGTATTTCAGGCATTGTCATTGGATGCATTTGATCAATTGTTAACGTTTTGTTGATGGTCCACTCTTGATGTTCTACACGTTACAGTGAAGCTTCAGCCATTCCTACAGAACAACATTAAAGTGTAGAACCCCTTTACTGCATATTGGTTCAACGACTGCAGAGACGGTACTTACTGGTGTTAAACAGATCTCCAACCTCCTCTTCTTCCTCCAATGTGACAGTCATCTCCCCCTCCTCCTCTTTCACTCCATAAACTGCATCCTCCTCTTCTTTTACTGTAACATCCTCCTCCTCTTTCACTCTGAACGCGTCTTCCTCTTCTTTCACTGAAACGTCTTTCTCTTCTTCTTTCACGGTAACAGCCTCACCCTCTACTTGTTTTTGTATTGTAACATCTTTCTCCTCCTCCTCCTCTTTCATGACAGCTTCTTTCTCCGTCCAGCAGGCCTCCTCTTCTTTAACAGGAGGAGAGTAGCTTAGTGAAGTCATGGTCGGAGATGTTAGCTAGCTAGCATTAGCGACTAGACTAGTTCTAAGCTAACTTAGCAAACCAGCTAGCTGACAAACAACGTAAATATATAATTAAATGGGCCAACAAGTACATACGACAGAAGTGTGTTTAATACACAGCGACTAATATACACCAAACCAGTGTAAAGAGCGTGAATGTTGTAGCTATGTTTGCTAGAAAGCTACCGAGGTGTCTGACTAGCTGTTGTTGTTGAAGGAGCGTTCCGTCCACTAGATTATACGTCACACTGGCAGCATCGCCTGAACCTAAAAGACGCACATCGCCATCTGCTGACTGGAAGGCAACGCAGTGGAGGAACCAAACGTTTATTTTTCATTTATTTCATAAACGTTTAATATTATATTAAGTCGTTCAAAGAGAAGCATGTGTTGATTGATTCGTTTTTAATGAGTGAGAATTTAAAACAAACTTTACACCCACTACATATTTGCATTGAACCATACTTCTGACATGGATCACTGGCCTTTGATGGGGAGAACATCCAGGCCCTCGAGGACGTCCCTATGGGACTGCTACGACTGGATTTTTATTTTCTGTAACATTTCCCCAAAATGTCAGAAAAACAATTATGTTGTTAATAAGTTACTGTGTTCTGGGGATCAGAGAAGTTGGGGTGAAGTTACCTCGGCCGGTCATAAAGATGGAGAACTTCCTAATATAACTAAGTGGATACGATATACACACTAAAGCTGAAAAATCTGTATTTAGCATCAAGTCTACAATGTTGTTAGTTTACCTAAGACTAATTTTTAATGATGTTTTTATTGTACATCATTATCCTCTATGGGACCGGCGGGACGAATTCGTCCCACCTACGTAACAGCCAGTTGAATCCTGTGGCGTGATTTTTAAAACGTTTGAAATACTATTACTTCAATTTCTCAAACATATGACTATTTTACAGCTATTTAAAGACAAGACTCTCGTTAATCTAACCACACTGTCCGATTTCAAAAAGGCTTTACAACGAAAGCAAAACATTAGATTATGTCAGGAGAGTGCCCAGCCAGAAATAATCAGACACCCATTTTTCAAGCTAGCATATAATGTCACAAAAACCCAAACAGCAGCTAAATGCAGCACTAACCTTTTATGATCTTCATCAGATGACACACCTAGGACATTATGTTATACAATACATGCATGTCTGTTCAATTAGGTTCATATTTATATAAAAAAACAGCTTTTTACATTAGCATGTGACGTTCAGAAAAAGCATACCCCCTGCAAACTTCCGGGGAATTTAGTAACAATTTGCTAAATTACTCACGATAAACGTTCACAAAAAGCATAACAATTATTTTAAGAATTATAGATACATTACTCCTCTATGCACCCGATATGTCCGATTTTAAAATAGCTTTTCGGATGAAGCACATTTTGCAATATTCTAAGTACATAGCCCAGCCATCACGGGCTAGCTATTTAGACACCCACCCAGTTTAGCCTTCACCAAAATCACATTTCCTATAAGAAAAATGGTCTTACCTTTCCTGTTCTTCGTCAGAATGCACTCCCAGGACTTCTACTTCAATAACAAATGTAGGTTTGGTCCCAAATAATCCATCGTTATATTCAAACAGCGGCGTTTTGTTTGTGCGTTCTAGACACTATCAGAATGGTAAATCACGGTCGCGCACATGGCGCAGAACGTGACAAAAAAAATTGAAATATTCCATTACCGTACTTCGAAGCATGTCAACCGCTGTTTAAAATCAATTTTTATGCAATTTATCTCGTAGAAAAGCGATAATATTCCGACCGGGAATCTGCAATTTGCTAATCAGCCGAAGGAAAATACTGCAAGGGGTCGAATCGCGCACACGCCTAATTCTATTGTCCTCTGATGGGACACTTGGAAAAGGGGATTCTGTGTTTCAGCCTGAGGCTGCCTCGTCATCGTTCAGGTTTTTCCCGGGTTCTGAGAGCCTATTGGAGCCCTAGGAATTGTCACGTTACAGCTAAGATCCTGACTCTTCAATAAACAGAAGCAAGAACAACAACACCTTGTCAGGCATGGTACTTCCTGCATGCAACCTTCTCAGGTTTTTGCCTGCCATAGGAGTTCTGTTATACTCACAGACACCATTCAAACAGTTTTAGAAACTTTAGGGTGTTTTCTATCCAAACCTGAACAATAATATGCATATTCTAGCTTCTGAGTTGGTGTAGGAGGCAGTTAAAAATGGGCACATATTTTTTCCAAAATTGTCAATACTGCCCCCTAGCCCCTGTTTTTAAATGTCATGAAAAGCACTATACAAAGTAAATGTAGTATTTATGGTCTGACATGTCTGCAGAAATGTTGCAATTTGGTAATGTGTTTTGTTTGGTAAATTGTTTTGTAAATATTAATTCACATTTGTGGTGCCACAAAATAAACAATGAATTATTTAAATCAATATTGTTATTATTAAAATATGTTTTTATAATGCAGGGAGGGTGGACAGGGAGTTAAAAAAATTAACCCCAAAAGGTTCTTTGAGGAACCATGATAAGGGGTTCTTCACAAAAGGTTCTTCAAATAACTTATAGGAGTTCCCCCACAGTTTCAATTTGAAGAACCCCTAAAGGATACTCCAGGAACCTTTACTTTTTAGAGTGTATATTGATAAAAGTCACCTTGTCCGAGAGACATTTACATAGTTATACACAGCCCAATTTGGGATGACTATTTTAGGGCGAAATAGCGGCCACAACATACAGACCTGATATCGCCCATAATTCGACGTCCTTGGACGTCACGTGCTGACTGGGTATGACCAAAGTTATTCTATTTATCTACACTTTGAAGTACATTTTTACACTATAATAAATGTTTATGATGCCACATCGCCCGTTTTCAAAGGTAGTCGTTGGTTTTTAGGGGCAGTCGCTTTTTAGCTTTTTGTCTGAAAGTATTTCCTCAACTCCGATACCAACTCCAGTCAGTAGATGGCGATGTGCGTCTTTCAGGTGATTCTGCCACTGTGACGTATAATCTAGTGGACGGTTCTTCAGCATCAACAGCTAGTCAGACACCATGGTTTACTCTAACTTTATGGAAAAAGGTTTATTCAATAAATCCAGCAACTCCTCTCATACTGGGAAGAACCCCCCCAGGCCTTAAGGGCAGTTTATTTCAAATGTAGTACCTGGACGGAGAAAATCCAATTAGCGTTTTATAGTTACATCGTTAGGGTAACTTAACCTAAAGTGGACACACTCCCATCAGTTTCTGAGACAATTGCCCAGACTTTGTAGACAGTTTAATAAGCTTAACCCTCATCTTTATCAAATTATCCATTAAAGATACCAACTCAAAACCTACGTTTGTCTACATATGGGTTGTTTAAATTGTATCTAATTATATTCCCAGTATTACTTTATCAAATCTCTACTAATCGATTATTCACACATACAATTTATCATATTTTTATATAATCACAGAATCCATATAAAACGTAAGAAATTCTCAGGTAGTCACGACAACCATTCCATTTGCTTTTTGAAGGACTCCATAGCTACGAAGCAGCTCTCCAAACATACTCCCAGCAGAACAAAAAATAAACTTTTGTTTCCCAGACAATGACCATGGGATCCTCAACGGTTCTCTAACCTCCCTGAGACCACGGCAAAATCAAGCCTCCCAGGAACTATAGACCTTCTGCTGCTTTCTAAAATATCATCCCGCTTATTATCCACATTTCAATCATCTGATTAAGCATATTTCTATATGTTACTATCCAGACGACAGATTAAGACTCATTTCCACATTCACACAACTCCCATATCACAGTCACACAACTCCCATATCACAGTCACACAACTCTCATATCACAGTCACAACTCTCATATCACAGTCACACAATGCTATTCCCAAACATACCTAATCAATTAGTTGTTTTTCAACAATATTTTAACCTGCAGGAATATTTTCACATTTCTATCTCATGGTTAGTTCCTAGGATAATGAAACTCATACATCTACATCTTTCAATACTTCTAAAATGGGGTCCAGGTTTAAAATAATTACAGGTTTAAAACAATTTTAGGTGCACCGTACTATCTTACACTATATCAGTGTAAGATAGTACGGTTCTGACTCAGCCTCAGAGCCTCCTGACTGGGCCCTGTTTACACCTCCACACAGGAATACACACTCAGAGCCTACGAGGCTTTTCTAAAAACTCCACTTTGCGTGTTTCGCTCACCTCTTTCTTTTTTTTAAACTAGGTTTGAGATGTGGTATCCACTCAGCTCGCTGCCTCTCAGATCAAAGGTGGGTCCATTTGCACCGTTCCCGCAGTGTGGTCTCCCTGAGATCCCAAGTTAGAGGGATCCCTCGTGCACCATTTACCCAGGTCACCAGGAGCGGTCACCAAGTCAAGATTCACATCCCCAAATGTGGTTGTTAATTTCTTTAATATCAAATGAGACAAACTTATCACACAAGTCAGAGTTATACTTAAACTAAATCTTTATTCACTTAATAATAAGGGAGCAGGTCAATACAACACACACATATAAAGTGAATCAATTGAGTGTTCTACGATAATGATGGCTGGTCGACGAATCACCCCCAGATGATTCGTAGAGAGATGAATCACCCCCAGATGATTCGTTGAGAGATGAATCACCCCCAGATGATTCATTGAGAGATGAATCACCCCCAGATGATTCGTTGAGAGATTAATCACCCCCAGATGATTCATTGAGAGCCACGAGACAAAAGTACAAAGGTATTTTACAGCCAAGATACACCCCTTTCAACCTACATGACCAACAACAGATGTATAGAACGGGTCACAAGGTTAAGATTTGTATGAAAGATACTTATAATTCTCAGCAGACAGTATCTGCTGTAAAAACAGTACTCTTTGTGTAGAGACCAGGGTCTGGCCCTGGGGTCATCTCTCCCTGGTACAATATAGAACAGAAACATTAACTCATGCTCTGGAATGCAGTCTCTTTAGGTTTTATCACCCAAAAGACATTGTAAATCTCCTGTCAGTGTTTTCTCCCAGAGGCCCATCCTCGGTAGAACACACAGACACAATAATTCTAAGAACCCTCTATTCTGTTGCATAAAACAACCATTTGATGCAATAAAAGTATTATAACATAATCTTGCAATTTTGCTCTCAGTGTCCACTGAAAGTTGACTAGTAACAACAACTGGGACCTAAAAGACACCCACCATGAGACCCACTAAATCTGCCCAAGAAGAGACAAACAAAAGAAAAACCCACACCAAACTTAAAGACAGGAAGCAAACCAAAAAGGTGGAGCAACTAAAGGTGTTGACTCTCCACATGTATCAAGACAACTGGAGCACTGGGCCAGACACTCTTAAATAGAACCTGGACCAGCTCAGGTGAAACACCTTCCCACTAACGAGATGGACAAGCCAGCACAGGTGTAACACATACTGACTAACGAGCTGACACCAATCAGTGCGTCCTACGTGCTAACGAGCTAGACGCGCTAACGAGCTAGACGCGCTAACGAGCTAGACGCGCTAACGAGCTAGACGTGCTAACGAGCTAGACGTGCTAAAATCCAAACTTCAAAACATAAATGGAAAAACCAAAGACTAACACCTTAAGAGAATGCTTACCACCAACAGAAAACTTCCAACTTCCATTTCACATTATAATCAACTACAATGCTTCACCTTCACCAATATAAACATGGTGTCTACTGGATGTCAACAATTAAAAACAAGAAGAAAAAAAAAACACAAGCTTCTTGAACATTTCTAAATATTTTCTAGAACTCTCGTCTTCCTAAAACTCACTGGCTTCTAGAACTCTGGTCCCCTTGGAACGAGCCCAAACAAAACTCATCTCCAATACGGAAAAACGTGCAGTCAAAATTAAATAAGATCCATGGCAACTCACTGGCTAAACACAAATCTTTTTGACTGCCCAACCTTGAGACAATCAGAAACTAAATTGTCCTCACCATGGACACAAGCACCAAAAACGCTGTTGTTTTGACAAGTAGCAATAAATCACTGATATCGATTAGGGGGGAAATCAGGTTGTACGTGATGTTGAAACTAACACAACTAAAAAAACACATGGAAATGGGAGATATATTTTACCTCACTGGTTAGAGGACAACCTACAGAAGATAGTCAGCTACATTTTGGAGTGATGCATTTAAATTTAGGGGTCGCTAAACAAAGGAACACAACACTTATTTGTCATAACTCATCGAAATCATGCTAAAATCATTTGTGCGAGAGGAGGGAGATGAGGTTGCACATCCTGTTAAAACTAACAGCTCAAAAATCACACGGAATCTGGGAAAAATGTGTACATCCCTGGTTAGAGGACAATTTGTAGAAAACAGCTAGCTACATTTTGAAGTGTTGCATTTTGATTCCAGTGGGTCACCAACATGGTAAGTGTAACACAGCTCTTTTTTTGTTAGTCACTTTTTGTTAAATCACATAAATAGTACTCTTCCATTTCAGAGCCTGGATTTTCCCCCTGAGGCTAATATCCATATCATGTTGAAATCAATAGAACAGGGGACAAACGTTTAGGGTTCTACATTGTGACATCACTAAAATACTCCTTCTACAATGTTAAAACATTCTACATTTTGACATTATTTCATTGATATCATGAAACAACTCCTTCATGTATTTTCTGATGTTTGATCAGAGATCTTTAATCAGATTATCTCTGGTCACAGCTATAAGATTTCTCTCCTGTGTGTGTTCTCTGGTGTATAGTCAGCTGGCTAGATGTAGTAAAACTCTTCCCACATTGATCACAGTTATAAGGTTTCTCTCCTGTGTGTGTTCTCTGGTGTAGAGCCAGAGAGCCAGATGCAGCAAAACTCTTCCCACATTGATCACAGCTATAAGGTTTCTCTCCTGTGTGTGTTCTTTGGTGTACAGTCAGATTGCTAGATGCAGTAAAACTCTTCCCACATTGATCACAGCTATAAGGTTTCTCTCCTGTGTGTCTTCTCTGGTGTACAGTCAGAGAGCCAGATGCAGTAAAACTCTTCCCACATTGATCACAGCTATAAGATTTCTCTCCTGTGTGTGTTCTCTGGTGTAGAGCCAGAGAGCCAGATGCAGCAAAACTCTTCCCACATTGACCACAGCTATATGGTTTCTCACCTGTGTGTATTCTCTGGTGTAGAGTCAGAGAGCCAGATGCAGCAAAACTCTTCCCACATTGACCACAGCTATAAGGTTTCTCACCTGTGTGTATTCTCTGGTGTAGAGTCAGAGAGCCAGATGCAGCAAAACTCTTCCCACATTTACCACAGCTATAAGGTTTCTCTCCTGTGTGTCTTCTCTGGTGTAGAGTTAGAGAGCCAGATGTAGTAAAACTCATCCCACATTGACCACAGCTATAAGGTTTCTCTCCTGTGTGTGTTCTCTGGTGTAGAGCCAGAGAGCCAGATGTAGTAAAACTCTTCCCACATTGATCACAGCTATAAGATTTCTCTCCTGTGTGTGTTCTTTGGTGTAATCTCAGGCTGCCTGACTGAGTAAAACTCTTCCCACATTGATCACAGCTATAAGATTTCTCTCCTGTGTGTGTTCTTTGGTGTGATATCAGGCCGCCTGACTGAGTAAAACTCTTCCCACATTGACCACAGCTATAAGGTTTCTCTCCTGTGTGTATTCTCTGGTGTAGAGTCAGAGAGCCAGATGCAGCAAAACTCTTCCCACATTGACCACAGCTATAAGGTTTCTCTCCTGTGTGTATTCTCTGGTGTAGAGTCAGAGAGCCAGATGTAGTAAAACTCTTCCCACATTGATCACAGCTATAAGATTTCTCTCCAGTGTGTGTTCTCTGGTGTAGTGTCAGCTGTCCAGATCGACAAAAACGCTTCCCACATTGATCACAGCTGTAAGATTTGTCTCCTGTCTTGACTCTCTGATGAATTTTAATGCCTGATGAGGTGAATCTCTTCCCACAGTCAGAGCAGCAGTGAGTTCTCTTCCCTGTGGGTCTCTGCAGGTGTTTCTTGAGGTGTTCTAATGTGGAGGGACTGTTCTCTGCCTTGTCAGCATCATGAGGTTGTTGAGGCTCCTCAGAGGATCCACGATAGTCCCGTATCTCTCCTGTGTGAACAACAAAGTCAGACAGATGATTAAAATCCCACAACAGCGGTAATCCACTGTAAAAGGTGATGCCAACAGCGTAGCCATGATGTTGTACAACAATTGACGTCTGTAATGAATGTTAAAATTATTTGACATTTGCCTTAAAATGAGCAAGAATAGTCATATTTTGTCTTGTTTTCACATTAGTAGTAACATCGATGATTGTAGGCTAGAAATAAGTTATTCATGTTGTTGAAACTCTAAGCAGTGTGCCAGACGACTTTTGGTCTCCAATATAGGCCCCTTTCTGTGTTTGCTAAAATTGTGGCACGAGGGCAATTTCATTGCAGAAACTCCTCCCTGCTAATGAGGAAACCACTAGTTATGGATGTAGTATATCTGGTAATGAGGAAACCACTAGTTATGGATGTAGTATATCTGGTAATGAGGAAACCACTAGTTATGGATGTAGTATATCTGGTAATGAGGAAACCACTAGTTATGGATGTAGTATATCTGCTAATGAGGAAACCACTAGTTATGGATGTAGTATATCTGGTAATGAGGAAACCACTAGTTATGGATGTAGTATATCTGGTAATGAGGAAACCACTAGTTATGGATGTAGTATATCTGGTAATGAGGAAACCGATAGTTATGGATGTAGTATATCTGCCTGGAGCAAAAATGGTGAGCAAAGATTTTAGTTTTTCACAATGTATTCTGAAAGTGAATGGGGGAAAACTCAGGGGAGTAACCTCCATTTCCAGGTTGATGATGAGTTCATTTCACACTACTTTGGATTATAATTGTAAGGCTCATTTGAATGTCCTGTTTATTATAATGTTTGCTACAGCATTAACCTCTCTAGGGTAGGGGGCAGTATTTTCACGGCCGGATAAAAAAACGTACCCAATTTAAACTGGTTACTACTCTTTTCCAGAAACTAAAATATGCATATAATTATTTGATTTGGATGGAAAACACCCTAAAGTTTCTAAAACTGTTTGAATGGTGTCTGTGAGTATAACAGAACTCATATGGCAGGCAAAAACCTGAGAAGATTCCATACAGGAAGTGCCCTCTCTGACTATTTCTTGGCCTTCTATAGCCTCTTTATGGAAAATAGAGGATCTCTGCTGTAACGTGACAATTTCTAAGGCTCCCATAGGCTCTCTGAAGGCGCCAGAAAATGGAATGAGATCTCTGCTGTCTCTGGGCTAGGTACAGGAGCGCTGTTTGTGAGGGGTCAGGCTGGTGGCTCAGAGACAGGAGATGCGCAGCCACGAGAGTACTCCATGTTTTTCTTCACCAGTTTGAACGAATACAATATCGAGAAGTGGCCATATTTTTTTTCAGCCTTTGAATGAAAACAACTTTGCCCGGTTGGAATATTATCGCTATTTTACGAGAAAAATAGCATAATAATTGATTTTAAACAGCGTTTGACATGCTTCGAAGTACGGTAATGGAATATTTAGAATTTTTTTGTCACGACATGCGTCCTCGCGTCACCGTTCAGATAGGGACCTGAACGCACTGACAAAACAGAGGATATTTGAACATAACTATGGATTATTTTGAACCAAAACAACATTTGGTGTTGTAGTAGAAGTCCTGGGAGTGCATTCTGACGAAGAACAGCAAAAGTAATCCAATTTTTCTACTAGTAAATCGGAGTTTGGTGAGTACCAAACTTGGTGGGTGTCAAAATAGCTAGCCTGTGATGGCCGCGCTATCTACTCAGAATATTGCAAAATGTGCTTTTGCCGAAAAGCTATTTTAAAATCTGACACCACGATTGCATTAAGGAGTTCTGTATCTATAATTCTTAAAATAATTGTTATGTTTTTTGAGAACGTTTATCGCGAGTAATTTAGTAAATTCACCGGAAGTTTTCAGTATGTTTGCTAGTTCTGAACGTCTCATGCTAATGAAAAAAACTGTTTTTTGATATAAATATGAACTTGATTGAACAAAACATGCATGTATTGTATAACAATATGTCCTAGGAGTGTCATCTGATGAAGATCATCAAAGGTTAGTGCTGCATTTAGCTGTGGTTTTGGTTTTTGTGACATTATATGCTAGCTTGAAAAATGGGTGTCTGATTATTTCTGGCTGGGTACTCTGCTGACATAATCTAATGTTTTGCTTTCGTTGTAAAGCCTTTTTGAAATCGGACAATGTGGTTGGATTAACGAGAGTCTTATCTTTAAAATGGTGTAAAATAGTCATATGTTTGAGAAATTGAAGTTATAGCATTTTTAAGGTTTTTGAATATCGTGAGGTCACCGCATGTGTGGGAGGTGGGACAAAAGAGCTCTCTGAGGCATGTTGAGTGGGACTAGGGGCTCCGCAGTAAAATAAAACAATGATAACTACCCTAAACAACAGTATACAAGGCATATTGACATTCGAGAGACATAAAGCGAAGCATAAAGCAATCACAGGTGTTGATTGGGAGAGCTAGCAAAGACAACAACGGGTAAGACAACAGTTAATCAGCTAAGACAACAACTGGTAAAATGGCGATGCATGGGCAGAGAGGGTCAGTTAAATACATACAGGGCCTGAATTCTAGGCTGGGGCCGACAGATAAACAAAACAAACAAAATGGAGTACTGTGAATAATGAACAGTCCAGCAGGCATCAGCTATGTAGCCAAGTGATCATAGTGTCCAGTGAACAGCAATATATGAACCAGGGAAGCTGTTAGGTAGTCATTACTACACTAGCCGGGACATGTGCCTGGCTCGAGGCTAACTGGTGCTAGCTTCGGGATAAGGGCATCACCGACGTCCTGCAAAGGCCTGTTGAGGGCACATCGGACGGAATTACGTCGGCAGACCAGTCGTGATGGATCGGCGGGGCTCCGTGTTGACAAAGGGTCCAGGCCAATTGGCAAAAGAGGTATTGTAGCTGGAGTAATTTTGTTTGCTAGCTGGGTGAAGCACCTGGCTCGAGGCTAACTGGTGCTAGCTTCAGGACAAGGGCGTTAGCCACTATAGCCAATCTGGTGCAAAGGTCCAGAGTTTACGGCAGGAATCCGGTGATGTAGTGGCTTCTAGTCGTCTTAGTGAAGAGTCTGGGAGGCATCAGCTGTGTAGCCGAGTGATCATAGGGTCCACTGACCAGGCCGGGAGATGGGCTTGGCTCAAGGCTAGCTTCGAGGCTGGGCCACTCGGTAGCAGCTAGCTAGCTGCGATTATCCGGTGTAATGGTCAGCTTGTCACCAAAAACACTCACAAACTTTTACAGATGCACAATCGAGAACATCCTGTCGGGCTGTATCACCGCCTGGTATGGCAGCTGCTCCGCCCATAACCGAAAAGCTCTCCAGAGGGTAGTGAGGTCTGCACCACGCATCACCATCACCAGAAACTTTAGGAGCATAACATCAGAATTTACAAAGGCCAGCAGCAGCAGGAGGAGAAGGCTAAAGAAGAGGTTTTTTTCTGATGTTAGGCTATCTTGTTTCAGAGGGGTGTCATCAATAGCCCATAATGACAAAGTGAAAACAGGAGAAAAAAAATAAAAAATACCCTATTTACTTAAGAATTCAGACCTTTTGCTATGAGACTCAAAATTTATTTCAGGTGCATCTTGTTTCCATTAATCATCCTTGAGATGTATCTACAACTTGTTCGGAGTCCACCTGTGGTAAATTCAATTGATAGGATATGATTTGGAAGGCACACACCTGTCTATATAACGTCCCAGAGTTGACAGTGCATGTCAGAGCAAAAACCAAGCCATGAGGTCGAAGGAATTGTCCGTAGAGCTCCGAGACAGGATTGTGTCGAGGCACAGATCTGGGGATGGGCACCAAAAATAATTCTGCAGCATTGAAGGTCCCCAAGAACACAGTGGCCTCCATCATTCATAAATGGAATACTCTTCCAAGAGCTGGTCACCCAGCTAAACTGAGCGATTGGGGGAGAAGGGCCTTGGTCAGGGAGGTGACCAAAAACCTGATGGTCACTCTTGACAGATCTCCAGAGTTCCTCTGTGGAGATGGGAGAACCTTCCAGAAGGACAACCATCTCTGCAGCACTCCACCAATCAGATGTTTATGGTAGAGTGACCAGACAGAAGCCACTCCTCAGTATAAAGCATATGACAGCCTGCTTGGAGTTTGACAAAAGGCACCTTAAGACTCTAAGACCATGAGAAACAAGATTCTCTGGCTTGATGAAAGCAAGATTGATCTAATTGGCATGACTGCCAACTCTTTGGCCTGAATGTCATGTGTCACGTCTGGAGTAAACCTGGCACCATCCCTACGGTAAAGCATGGTGGTGGCAGCATCATGCTGTGGGGATGTTTTTCAGCAGCAGGGACTGGGAGACTAGTCCGGAAAGTATTATGTGACATTATTTTGATGTGATATTTAAATATTGTGTGAAATTATTCTGAATTGATATGAAAGTAAAGCAATTTATGTTTCTAGAAACGTATCGCAATTGAGAATCGATTCACATTTAGATGGAATATTTGACTATTTTAGCTGCCAGAGCCAGTCTACCTCTGAAAATAACATGCAGTCCTTGGACCTTGAGGAGTAACGGGGGCAGCAATCAGCAGTAGAAACAATAACAAAGCGTACTCCCTGCCCGTTTCGGTAAAAAGCTGAGGGATGGGGCTGGAGAAATGCAACCATCCATGATATCAACATTCTAGTTTTGACCATGTTTTGAGGATATACAGTGTTTGTTTATATTTACTGACAAACATTGGAATAAAAAAAAGCTTATATTTTGGGTTCTGATGGGGTACGACAGTTGAACTAAGCTCATGAGGCATTTATAAGTGAATTCTTCAAGAAACAATGGGTACATATCATTAATGTATAAGTCCCAAAATGGATGTAACAACTGCTGATTGCCCCTTTAAGAGAACATATTGGGCTAATCTAATAGGAGATATTGAGGACTACAGTATTTCAGGCATTGTCATTGGATGCATTTGATCAATTGTTAACGTTTTGTTGATGGTCCACTCTTGATGTTCTACACGTTACAGTGAAGCTTCAGCCATTCCTACAGAACAACATTAAAGTGTAGAACCCCTTTACTGCATATTGGTTCAACGACTGCAGAGACGATACTTACTGGTGTTAAACAGATCTCCAACCTCCTCTTCTTCCTCCAATGTGACAGTCATCTCCCCCTCCTCCTCTTTCACTCCAAAAACTGCATCCTCCTCCACTCTGAACGCGTCTTCCTCTTCTTTCACTGAAACGTCTTTCTCTTCTTCTTTCACGGTAACAGCTTCACCCTCTACTTGTTTTTGTATTGTAACATCCTTCTCTTCCTCCTCCTCTTTCACCAGAGTTTCTTTCTCCGTCCAGCAGACCTCTTCTTTAACAGGAGGAGAGTAGCTTAGTGAACTCATGGTCGGGGATGTTAGCTAGCTAGCATTAGCGACTAGCCTAGTTCTAAGCTAACTTAGCAAACCAGCTAGCTGACAAACAACGTAAATATATAATTAAATGGGCCAACAAGTACATACAACAGAGGTGTGTTTAAAACACAGCGACTAATATACACCAAACCAGTGTAAAGAGCGTGAATGTTGTAGCTATGTTTGCTAGAAAGCGACCGAGGTGTCTGACTAGCTGTTGTTGTTGAAGGAGCGTCCCGTCCACTAGATTATACGTCACACTGGCAGCATCGCCTGAACCTAAAAGACGCACATCGCCATCTGCTGACTGGAGGGCAACGCAGTTGAGGAACCAAACGTTTATTTTTCATTTATTTCATAAAAGATTAATATTATATTAAGTCGTTAAAAAAGAAGCAGGTTAATTGATTCGTTTTTAATGAGTATGAATTTAAAACAAACGTCTGACATGGATCATTTCGACCCCAGAGGCATATCTTTTATCATAGCCAAACTGTGGTTTATCAATTCTTCCAATTTTTCATGACTTTGTCAATCAACTGGTTCTTATTAAATTGTAAATCATGGTTTAGTGTTTCTGTATCAATATGGACTTTTAACAAATTCAAATCATTTGGAGTCATCTCGACCCCAGCCAAAAGCACCTTTGATAAATAGGATGTTTATTTCAAATCAAAATCACATTATATTGGTCACATACACGTGTTTAGCAGATGTTATTGCGGGTGTCGCGAAATACTTGTGTTTCTAGCTCCGACAGTGCAGTAATATCTAACAATTACACAACATATACCCAATACACACAAATCTAAGTGTTTGAATCTAGGTTTCTCTGTAGACATGATCCATCCCACCAGAGGGTGGAGGGGCACCTGTATCAGTGGTTTTGACCAGATAGACACCTGCAGACACACAGTATAGTGCCTCCCATGTACTCTCCTAAGATTGGACTTTTCTATACCACGTACCACATGACTGTGTACAAATTTGCCAATGGTAGAAAACTCTGCCAGCGATATACAGTGCATTCGCAAAGTATTCAGACACCTTCACCTTTTCCACATTTTCTTACGTTACAGCCTTATTCTAAAATTGAATAATTTTTTGCCCTCATCAATCCACATACAATACTTCACAATACCCCATAATGACATCACAATACCCCACAAAGACAAACCCAAAACAGGTTTTTAGAAATTTTTGCAAATGTATTTACTTAAGTGCTCTTTGCTATGAGACTCGAAATTGAGCTCAGGTGCATCCTGTTTCCATTGATCATCCTTGAGATGTTCCTACAACTTGATTCGAGTCCACTTGTGGTAAATTCAATTGATTGGACATGATTTGGAAAGGCACACACCTGTCTATATAAGGTCCCACAGTTTATGTCAGAGCTAAAACCAAGCTATGAGGTCAAAGGAATTGTCCGTAGAGCTCTGAGACAGGATTGTGTCGAGTCACAGATCTGGGGAAGGGTTCCAAAAAATGTCTGCAGCATTGAAGGTCCTCAAGAACACAGTGGCCTCCATCATTCTTAAATGGAATAAGTTTGGAACCACCAAGACTCTTCCTAGAGCTGGCTGCCCGGCCAAACTGAGCAATCGGGAGAGAAGGGTCTTCGTCAGGGAGGTGACCAAAAACTCGATGGTCACTCTGACAGAGCTCCAGAGTTCATCTGTGGAGAACCTTCCAGAAGGATTATCATCACTGCAGTACTCCACCAATCAGGCCTTTATGGTAGAGGCCAGACAGAAGCTACTCCTCAGTAAAAGGCACATGACAGCCCACTTGGAGTTTGCCAAAAGGCACCTAAAGGACTCTCAGACCATGAGAAACAAGATTCTCTGGTCTGATTAAACCAAGATTGAACTCTTTGGCCTGAATGTCATGTGTCACGTCTGGAGGAAAATTGGTACCATCCCTACGGTGAAGCATGGTGGTGGCAACGTCATGCTGTGGAGATGTTTTTCAGCAGCAGTGCAAGTTGTCTACTGATATTGGTGTAATTTCTCACCTATTTTGTCAGAAGGAAAGTTAATTTCCCCTCAGGCACATGCATTTGTTCTTTGTTATTATGAAGGTAATTTGTGTAGAATGTACTTTTCCCCACTCATTCACCCCACCTCTTTACGTTGCTTATTTATATTCAGTGGCCTGACTGTCAAAGGCCCATCCTGGTAGATCTGAACCTAATGCAGCTTGGAGTGATCGGATGACAGAAGTCACATTAAGGTGCCAGGTATAACTGAGGCTACAGATGCTCCATATCCATTACTTGGAGTGTTGTATATAATATGACTAAATGTGTTTCTGTGTTGCAGGAGCAGTCAAGAAATGGAACGGCAAGGCCACAGAACTTGATATAATCAGAGCTGTGGGAGACCTTTTCAAGCCCCTGGTAGAGCCGGGGGTGGTGTTTACCACTCCACCACGCCTTCAGCAGGCTGGAAAAGTGGGATTGATACTGTTTTTCATACTAAGAGGGACCAAGAGTCTGTTGATTGGTCAGTCATTGGGTTCATTTGTTTTATTATATGTTCAAAAAAAATCAAGCTTGATTCATTCAGCACATTTCATACATGGATGCAACAAAATGGCTTCGCAGGAAAAAGACTAAAAAATATTGAAAATAAACAGAAATATTTAGTACACAACAAACATACGAGGATAAAAAACAGAAGACTAAACTGAAAGACTAATGAGCACCCTATGGAAATGCCATTGATTCAAATGTTAATTGGATGCAATATCCAACCCAAAATATAAGCTTGGGACACTGAAAGTTGACTAGTAACAACAACTGGGACCTAAAAGACACCCACCATGAGACCCACTAAATCTGCCCAAGAAGAGACAAACAAAAGAAAAACCCACACCAAACTTAAAGACAGGAAGTAAACCAAAAAGGTGGAGCAACTAAAGGTGTTGACTCTCCACATGTATCAAGACAACTGGAGCACTGGGCCAGACACTCTTAAATAGAACCTGGACCAGCTCAGGTGAAACACCTTCCCACTAACGAGATGGACAAGCCAGCACAGGTGTAACACATACTGACTAACGAGGTGACACCAATCAGTGCGTCCTACGTGCTAACGAGCTAGACGGGCTAACGGGCTAGACGGGCTAACGGGCTAGACGTGCTAACGGGCTAGACGGGCTAACGAGCTAGACGGGCTAACGAGCTAGACGTGCTAACGAGCTAGACGTGCTAACGAGCTAGACGTGCTAACGAACTAGACGTGCTAAAGTCCAACTTCAAAACATAAATAGAAAAACCAAAGCCTGTAACACCTTCCCCCTTAAGACAACAAATATATCCTACATTTCTTTTGGACAAGTTTGCTCACCACCAACAGAAAACAACTTCAATTTCACATTATAATCAACTAAAATGATTCCCTTCTACAATATAAACATGGTGTCTACTGGCTGTCAACAATTAAAAACAGGAAAAAAAATGTCTAAATAATATACAGTATCTTTTCTCCATCTTTCGTTCTATACAATCCTTCCTTAGCTTCTAGAACTCTCGTCCTCTTGGAGCCCAAACAAAACTCATCTCCAATAGGACACAGACATGTCTGATTTCAAGAGGAAACTCCTGCAATATCCATAGGAACTTTCCACCTCACAGCTTCTCTCTCTTTTCAGGGTTCACTAGATAGGCATGTTGTTGGATCGGGGCCCAGTCCCCAATGTCATGTTCTAGTACATTTGGTTTGGCACATCTGGGAATGAACTCTGATATTCTAAAAACAGGGCAACAATGTCAATATAATTGTACCAAAAATTGTCAGTTGGTTGCATAAATAATTATGATTACTAAATGTTACATGAAATGAAAATATGAAATAGCCCCAATGTCAAAACACAGTTTTAACGTGTCCAAATCAATAACCAATACGCAGAAACAGTTTGGGATGAATTGAAAACCTAAACATAAAATGTGCTATATACACAAAACATCTGCCACAATAATCATATTACTTGTATTTTTTTTAAACAAGCACCTTGTTTTGACAAGTAGCAATAAATCACTGATATCGATTAGGGGGAAAATCAGGTTGTACGTGCTGTTGAAACTAACACAACTAAAAAAAACACATGGAAATGGGACATATATTTTACCTCACTGGTTAGAGGACAACCTGCAGAAGACAGTCAGCTACATTTTGGAGTGATACATTTAAATTTAGGGGTCACTAAACAAAGGAACACTTACTTGTCATAACTCATCGATATCATGTTGAAATCAATTGCGCGAGAGGAGGGAGATGAGGTTGCACGTCCTGTAAAATCTAACAGCTCCAAAACCACACGGAATCTGGGAATAATGTGTACATCACTGGTTAGAGGACAATTTGTAGAAAACAGCTAGCTACATTTTGATTAAAGTGAGTCACCAATGCTGTAAATGTAACACAGCTCTTTTTTTGTTAGTCACTTTTTGTTAAATCTCATAAATAGTGTGTGTTCTCTGGTGTCGAGTCAGATTGCTAGATGTAATAAAACTCTTCCCACATTGATCACAGCTATAAGGCTTCTCTCCTGTGTGTGTTCTCTGGTGTTGAGTCAGATTTCTAGATCCTGTAAAACTCTTCCCACTTTGTTCACACCTATAAGGTTTCTCTCCTGTGTGTATTCTCTGGTGTTGAGTCAGAGAGCCAGATGTAGCAAAACTCTTCCCACATTGACCACAGCTATAAGATTTCTCTCCTGTGTGTGTTCTCTGGTGTAAAGTCAGAGCGCCAGACATACTAAAACCCTTCCCACATTGATCACAGCTATAAGATTTCTCTCCTGTGTGTGTTCTCTGGTGCACTGTCAGATCTCCAGATTGACCAAAACGCTTCCCACACTGATCACAGATATAAGATTTCTCTCCTGTGTGTATTCTCTGGTGTCGAGTCAGTGTGCTAGGTGCAGCAAAACTCTTCCCACATTGATCACAGCTATAAGGTTTCTCTCCTGTGTGTGTTCTCTGGTGCACTGTCAGATCTCCAGATTGACCAAAACGCTTCCCACACTGATCACAGCTATAAGGTTTCTCTCCTGTGTGTGTTCTCTGGTGCACTGTCAGACCTCCAGATCGACCAAAACGCTTCCCACACTGATCACAGATATAAGATTTCTCTCCTGTGTGTGTTCTTTGGTGTAATGTCAGCTGGCCAGACTGAACAAAACTCTTCCCGCATTGACCACAGCTATAAGGTTTTTCTCCTGTGTGTGTTCTGTGGTGTGATATCAGGCTGGTTGACTGAGTAAACCTCTTCCCACATTGACCACAGCTATAAGATTTCTCTCCTGTGTGTGTTCTCTGGTGTTGAGTTAGATGGCCAGATGTAGTACATCTCTTCCCACATTGAGTACAGCTATAAGGTTTCTCTCCTGTGTGAATTATCTGATGAATTTTAATGCCTGATGAGGTGAATCTCTTCCCACAGTCAGAGCAGCAGTGAGTTCTCTTCCCTGTGGATCTCTGCAGGTGTTTCTTGAGGTGTTCTGATCTGGAGAGACTCTTCTCTGCCTCGTCAGCATCATGAGGTTGTTGAGGCTCCCCAGAGGATCCAAGATAGTGAAGTATCTCTCCTGTGTGAACAACAAAGTCAGACAGATGATTTAAAGGCCCACAACAGCAGAAATCCACTGTAAAAGGTGATGCCAACAGCGTAGCCATGATGTTATACAACAATTGATATCTGTAATGAATGTTAACATGATTTAACAATTGTCTTAAAATGAGCAAGAACATTCATATTTTGTCTTGTTTTCACATTAGTAGTAACATCTAAGATTGAAGGCTAGAAATAAGTTATTCATGTTGTTGAAACTCTAAGCAGTGTGCCAGACGACTTTTGGTCTCCAATATTGGCCCCTTTCTGTTTTTCCTAAAATTGCAGCACGAGGGCGATGCGCATGCAATTTGATTGCAAAAACTCCTCCCTGCTAATGAGGAAACCGATAGTTATGGATGTAGTATATCTGCCAGGAGCAAAAATGGTGAGCAAAGATTTTAGTTTTTCACAATGTATTCTGAATGTGAATGGGGGAAACTCAGGGGAGTAACCTCCATTTCCAGGTTGCTTATGAGTGCATTTCACACTACTTTGGATTATAATTGTAAAGCTCACTTGAATGTCCTGCTTAATATAATGTTTGCTACAGTATTAAGAACCGAGTTAATGACAGTATCCATTTGGGTGTTGTCAATAAATTTTTAAATGTATTTTTAATTACATTTTGTTTTTCACCTTTATTTAAGCAGGTAGGCCAGTTGAGAACAAGTTCTCATTTACAACTGCGACCTGGCCAAGATAAAGCAAAGCAGTGCGACACAAACAACACAGAGTTACACATGGGATAAACAAGCATACAGTCAATAACACAATAGAAAAATCTATATACAGTTGTGCAAATGGAGTAAGGAGGTAAGGCAATAAATAGGCCACAGCAGCGAAGTAATTACAATTTAGAAAATTAACACTGGAGTGATAGATGTGCAGATGATGATGTGCAAGTAGAAATACTGGTGTGCAAAAGAGCAAAAAAGTAAATAAAAACATGGGGATGAGGTAGGCAGTTGGATGGACTATTTACAGATGGGCTGTGTACAGCTGCAGCGATCGGTAAGCTGCTCAGATAGCTGATGCTTAAAGTTAGTGAGGGAGATATATGTCTCCAACTTCAGCGATTTTTGCAATTCGTTCAAGTCATTGGCAGCAGAGAATTGGAAAGAAATGTGTCCAAAGTAGGTGTTGGCTTTGGGGATGACCAGTGAGATATACCTCTTTGAGTGCGTGCTATGGGTGGGTGTTGCTATGGTGACCTGTGAGCTGAGTGAAGGCGGCCTAGCAAAGACCTATAGATGACCTGGAGCCAGTGGGTTTGGCGACGAATATTTAGAGAAGGCCAGCCAACGAGAGCTTACAGGTTGCAGTGGTGGGTGGTATATGGGGATTTGGTGACAAAACGGATGGCACTGTGATAGACTGCATCCAGTTTGCTGAGTAGAGTGTTGGAGGCTATTTTGAAAATGACATCGCCTAGGTCAAGGATCGGCAGGAAAGTCAGTTTAACGAGGGTATGTTTGGCAGCGTGAGTGAAGGAGGCTTTGTTGCGAAATATGAAGCCGATTCTAGATTTAATTTTGGATTGGAAATGCTTAACTTCATCGGGGCAGGGGGCAGTATTTTCACGTCCGGATGAAAAGCATGCCCAGAGTAAACTGCCTGCTACTCAGGCCCAAAAGCTAGAATATGCATATAATTAGTAGATTTGGATAGAAAACACTGAAGTGTCTAAAACGGTTTGAATAATGTCTGTGAGTATAACAGAACTCATATGGCAGGCAAAACCTTAGAAAAATCCAACCAGGAAGTGTGGAAATCTGAGGTTTGTAGTTTTTCAAGTGATTGCCTATTTAACACACAATATACATCCAATATACAGTGTCTATGGGGTCATATTGCACTTCCAAAGGCTTCCACTAGATGTCAACAGTCTTTAGAACGTTGTTTCAGGCTTCTACTGTGAATGGGGAGAATAAGAGCTGATTGAGTCAGGTGTCTTATTTTAGTTACGTGCGCAGCCATGAGCACGAGCTCAGTTCTCTTTCCTTTATGAAGACAAAGGACTTGTCTGGTTGGAATATTATGGAATATTTATGATAAAAACATCCTAAAGATTGATTCTACACATCGTTTGACGTGTTTCTACAAACTGTAATAGAACTTTTTTGACTTTTCGTCTGGACTTTAGTGCGCGCGCCTTCTGCATTTGGAATAGTGAACCTAACACGCGAACAAAATGGAGGTATTTGGACATAAACATGAACTTTATCGAACAAATGTACATGTATTGTGGAACTGGGATTCCTGGGAGTGCATTCCGATGAAAATCATCAAAGGTAAGTGAATATTTATAATGGTATTTCTGACTTCTGTTGACTCCACAACATGGCGGGTATCTGTATGGCTTGTTTTGGTGTCTGAGCGCTGTACTCAGATTATTGCAAAGTGTGCTTTCGCCGTAAAGCTTTTTTGAAATCTGACACAGCGGTTGCATTAAGGAGAAGTATATCTTTAATTCTATGCATAACAGTTGTATATTTTATCAACGTTTATGATGAGTATTTCTGTAAATTGATATGCTCATTCACCAGGGGTTTTGGAGGCAAAACATTTCTGAACATTACATGCCAATGTAAAATGGGGTTTTTGGATATAAATATGAACTTTATCGAGCAAAACATACATATATTGTGTAACATGAAGTCCTATGAGTGCCATCTGATGAAGATCATCAAAGGTTAGTGATTAATTTTAGCTGTATTTCTGGTTTTTGTGACGCCTCTCCTTGCTTGGAAAGTGGCTGTGTGGTTTTTCTTGTCTAGGTGGTGTCCTAACATAATCTAATGCTATGCTTTCGCCGTAAAGCGTTTTTGAAATCGGACACTGTGGTTGGATTAATGAGAAGTGTATCTTTAAAATGGTGTATAATACTTGTATGTGTGAGAAATTTGAATTATGAGATTTTTGTTGTTTTGAATTTGGCGCCCTGCTATTTCATTGGCTGTTGGCGAGGTGGGACGGTAGCGTCCCACCTACCCCAGAGAGGTTTTAACATGCCGGTACATACTGCTGTAATAACATGCAAGCAAATTGTCAGCCAAAATATTGTATAAGGTAACTTACTTGAAAAGAAATGTCTTTATTACATTGCTTAACATGTTCTTAACATTTGTCATAATTAGTTAAAGCAATGAATTTGTTTCGGCTCTCGTTGGACTTCTGGCTGCATATTTTCCGCCATTTTCTTCAAATCTGAAAATGTTGTGAAGCTACGTCCATTTCATGAAGAATTGCATTATGGGCCCTAAAGTACTGCGTGTATACGTCGTATTTTGGCAAATTTAGTACGACATCCGGGAACTTTTGGCATACTAACTACATCAACGACATCATAACCGCCATCGATAAGAGACATTACTGTGCAGCCGTATTCATCGACCTGGCCAAGGCTTTCGACTCTGTCAATCACCACATTCTTATTGGCAAAATCGACAGCCTTGGTTTCTCAAATGATGGCCTCGCCTGGTTTACCAACTACTTCTCTGATAGAGTTCAGTGTGTCAAATCGGAGGGCCTGTTGTACGGGCCTCTGGCAGTTTATGGGGGTGCCACAGGGTTCAATTCTCGGGCCGACTCTCTTCTCTGTATACATCAATGATGTCGCTCTTGCTGCTGGTGAGTCTCTGATCCACCTCTATGCAGATGACACCATTCTGTATACTTCTGGCCCCTCTTTGGACACTGTGTTAACTAACCTCCAAACGAGCTTCAATGCCATACAACTCTCCTTCCGTTGCGTCCAACTGCTCTTAAACGCAGGTAAAACTAAATGCATGCTATTCAATCGATCACTGCCCGCACCTGCTCGCCCGTCCAGCATCACATCACAGCAGCAGGTATATCTCACTGGTCACCCCCAAAGCCAACACCTAAAATTGCGACAAGGGCGATGCGCACACAATTTGATTGCAGAAACACCTCCCTGCTAATGCAGAAACCGCTAGTTATGGATGTAGTATATCTGCCTGGAGCAAAAATGGTGAGCAAGTGGCCTAAGCTGTGCCATTAGAGATTCTGGGTTCGAGTCCAAGCTCTGTTGCAGCCGGCCGCGACCGGGAGGCCCATGGGGCGACGCACAATTGGCCCACCGTCGTCCGGGTTAGGGGAGGGTTTGGCCGGCAGGGATATCCTTGTCTCATCGCGCACTAGCAACTCATGTGGCGGGCCGGGCGCAGTGCACACTGACCAGGTCGCCAGGTGTACGGTGTTTCCTCCGACACATTGGTGCTGCTGGCTTCCGGGTTGGATGGGCATTGTGTCAAGAAGCAGCGCGGCTAGGTTGGGTTGTGTTTCAGAGGACGCATGGCTCTCGACCTTCGCCTCTCCAGAGTCCGTATGGGAGTTGCAGCGATGAGACAAGACTGTAAGTACCAATTGGGGAGAAAAAAGGGGTGAAAAAAATATATCTATTTAAAAAATGGTGAGCAAAGATTAGTTTTCACAATGTATTCTGAATATTACAGCACTAGATCAGGAGTGCTACTCAAGGAAACTCACATTAAGCTCTGTGTCTATTCACTAATTCACCACCGTGGGGGAAAACTCAGGAGAGTTCTCATAGGCTGACAGCAAATATAGCCTCCATTTACTGGTTGATTATGATTATTATTATCATTTGACACTACTTTGGATTATAATTGTAAGGCTCGTTTGAATGTCCTGATTTAATATAATGTTTGTGTTATTGTCAAATGTACTACTTTATATTTAAAAACGACTTCAACCAGTAAAATGCTCATTGGCTAGTTTTCCATCAGCCTGACAATGAGGTTTTGTCCATTAAGTGTATGCCAAAATGGTCTATAATCTCACCTAACAATAACATAGACCTACTGTAGGACCCATAACTTCACCTAACAACAACATAGACCTAGGACTATAAATCATTTAATATTTCAGGTGAAACATGGAAACTAAAATGTCTTTGTCATGACATTTCATAACCGGATCACCAGATCATTTTGTGAATAATCCCACTAGGCTACTCTGTAATGTGTTGTCATTCTAAATGTCCCGAATGAAGGAAAATAGCTCTGTGTGTTGTACAATAGCCTATCCATCAAGGAACAGTTCTCTACACATTATGAGCTAAGTATCTCCGTTTCCAAACGGACTAACGAGACCCTACTGTAAATCAAGTAAACAATAACACATTATAAATATCGATTTGTTTGGGATGTTGGATCCAACGTGGAGCACGGCATAACTGTCTTTACCGGTGTAATGAATGAAGAACTACATTTGACTGGCATGCAGAAAATGATTTCCTGGATCAGCTGATGATAGTTGAACATGTGACTGTAACTAAACAGCTACAGTATTAAGTATTATGTGTAATTATTGAAGAACCGCATTAATGACAGTATCCATTTGGGAGTTGTCAATAAAGTTAAGGTGACTCTCGGTTAGAACCATTGGATTTAGTAAACTGAAATGATTTAGGATTTCTGTGCCCATGAAAACTGTTTTCCCAGCGTAATATAAGGAAACACTAAAATGTACGTAGTTAGAGAGCATTTCAGAGATCTGAATACAAAAAACTGTCCGACAGCAAGATCCAGTATTTAAGTTAAAGTTCATCATATGACAAGCTTAACGTTATGACTATAACTACTGTTCCCTGAAGGAGGGAAACTAGGTACCCAGGTCTGCCCACGTATTCTCGCATACCCCTAGAGCATCGAGCCAGCGGGGTGGTGGCACTGGAATCCTCATCTCTCCCAAGTGGACATTCTCTCTTTCTCCCCTGACCCATTTGTCTATCTCCTCATTTGAATTCCATGCTGTCACAGTTACCAGCCCTTTCAAGCTTAACATCCTTATCATTTATCGCCCTCCAGGTTCCCTCGGAGAGTTCATCAATGAGCTTGACGCCTTGATAAGTTCCTTTCCTAAGGATGGCTCACCTCTCACAGTTCTGGGTGACTTTAACCTCCCCACGTCTACCTTTGACTCATTCCTCTCTGCCTCCTTCTTTCCACTCCTCTCCTCTTTTGACCTCACCCTCTCACCTTCCCCCCCTACTCACAAGGCAGGCAATACGCTTGACCTCATCTTTACTAGATGCTGTTCTTCCACTAATCTCATTGCAACTCCCCTCCAAATCTCCGACCACTACCTTGTATCCTTTTCCCTCACGCTCTCATCCAACACTTCTCACTCTGCCCCTACTCGGATGGTATTGCGCCGTCCCAACCTTCGCTCTCTCTCTCCCGCTACTCTCTCCTCTTCCATCCTATCATCTCTTCCCTCTGCTGAAACCTTCTCCAACCTATCTCCTGATTCTGCCTCCTCAACCCTCCTCTCCTCCCTTTCTGCATCCTTTGATTTTCTCTGTCCTCTATCCTCCAGGCCGGCTCGGTCCTCCCCTCCTGCTCCGTGGCTCGACGACTCACTGTGAGCTCACAGAACAGGGCTCCGGGCAGCCGAGCGGAAATGGAGGAAAACTCGCCTCCCTGCGGACCTGGCATCCTTTCACTCCCTCCTCTCTACATTCTCCTCTTCTGTCTCTGCTGCTAAAGCCACTTTCTACCACTCTAAATTCCAAGCATCTGCCTCTAACCCTAGGAAGCTTTTTGCTACCTTCTCCTCCCTCCTGAATCCTCCTCCCCCTCCCCCCCCCTCCTCCCTCTCTGCGGATGACTTCGTCAACCATTTTGAAAAGAAGGTTGACGATATCCGATCCTCGTTTGCTAAGTCAAACGACACCGCCGGTCCTGCTCACACTGCCCTACCCTGTGCTTTGACCTCTTTCTCCCCTCTCTCTCCAGATGAAATCTCGTGTCTTGTGACGGCCGGCCGCCCAACAACCTGCCCACTTGACCCTACCCCCTCCTCTCTTCTCCAGACCATTTCCGGAGACCTTCTCCCCTACCTCACCTCGCTCATCAACTCATCCTTGACCGCTGGCTACGTCCCTTCCGTCTTCAAGAGAGCGAGAGTTGCACCCCTTCTGAAAAAACCTACACTCGATCCCTCCCATGTCAACAACTACAGACCAGTATCCCTTCTTTCTTTTCTTTCCAAAACTCTTGAACGTGCCGTCCTTGGACAGCTCTCCTGCTATCTCTCTCAGAATGACCTTCTTGATCCTAATCAGTCAGGTTTCAAGACTGGGCATTCAACTGAGACTGCTCTTCTCTGTGTCACGGAGGCTCTCCGCACTGCTAAAGCTAACTCTCTCTCCTCTGCTCTCATCCTTCTAGACCTATCTGCTGCCTTTGATACTGTGAACCATCAGATCCTCCTCTCCACACTCTCCGAGTTGGGCATCTCCAGCGCGGCCCACGCTTGGATTGCGTCCTACCTGACAGGTCGCTCCTACCAGGTGGCGTGGCGAGAATCTGTCTCCGCACCACGCGCTCTCACCACTGGTGTCCCCCAGGGCTCTGTTCTAGGCCTCTCCTATTTCCCTCTCTACTCTAGGTCATGCCAGTAGGTTACAGTAGGTTGTATCTCTCTAGGTAATGCCACTAGGTTACAGTAGGTTGTAACTCTCTAGGTCATGCCAGTAGACTACAGTAGGTTGTAACTCTCTAGGTCATGCCAGTAGACTACAGTAGGTTGTAACTCTCTAGGTCATGCCAGTATGTTACAGTAGGTTGTACCTCTCTAGGTCATGCCAGTAGGTTGTATCTCTCTAGGTCATGCCAGTAGGTTACAGTAGGTTGTAACTCTCTAGGTCATGCCAGTAGGTTACAGTAGGTTGTAACTCTCTAGGTCATGCCAGTGGGCTACAGTAGGTTGTATCTCTCTAGGTCATGCCAGTAGGTTACAGAAGGTTGTAGCTCTGTAGGTCATGCCAGTAGGCTACAGTAGGTTGTATCTCTCTAGGTCATGCCAGTATGTTACAGTAGGTTGCATCTCTCTAGGTCATGCCAGTAGGTTACAGTAGGTTGTAACTCTCTAGGTTATGCCAGTAGGTTACAGTTGGTTGTATCCAAGTGGAAACAATTATCAACCCAATGTGGAAAGTGTTGAATTTGGTCAACAACAAAATGAATGGCTTATTTGCTACGTGAGGTTTACTTGATCTAACAGAAGTTTTGTAATGATAAAGTTGTTATGTGGACACGTGACATACTGACAACTTTGATAAAACACTGTAGGAGTTGTCTCCAGATCGCTATGCATATTCATGCTAGTAGCTTAGCATCTCTCTCCATTGAATACAGGCGGTTGACGTCAACAACCCTCATAGAATATGAACAATAGATTACAATAATAAGATGTATCCACCAATCCAAAGACAGGATAGGTGGGAGCGAGACAACCCACAGTGCAGCTTTGTGGACAACGACTCCCCTTGTTAGGGCGGAGAGACATCTTGTCAGTATATCCATAATCTTTGGTGTAGCCAACCCAACTCTCACATGGCTCTATTGGGGGTCACGGTGTGTAGTAAAACATCACTACATTAAAATCACTACATGCCGTGGCCCCCAGTCTGCGGTCAGCAGATAGACCCTTCTCAAATATATATGTTAAGTCACTTTTTGGAAACGGAACGGAGAAAACAAGGGGTAGCTTGTTCTCTACGTCGTCTGATTCTAGACATATCAGTCATCATCCCAGGACCCTCCGTTGAAGAGGTATTGACCAGCCAACTCCGAATATCCAAAGTTAAAAACTAATTGAAGGCGGTACTTACTGGTGTTACTCAGATCTCCTGTCTCATCCTCTTCGTCTTCCAATGTGACAGTAATCTCTCCTTCCTTCTTCACTCCAAACACAGCATCATCCTCTTCTTCCTCTTGTTTAACTGAAACGTCTTTCTCTTCTTCTTTCACTGTAACAGTCTCACCCTCTACTTCTTGTTTTATTGTAACATCCTCCTCTTCCTTCTCCTCTTTCACGACAATGTTCAGCCCCAGAGCTTCTTTCTCCGTCCAGCAGACCTCCTCTTCTTTAACAGGAGGGGAGTAGTTTAGGGAGCTCATGTTCGGGGATGTTAGCTAGCTAGCTATCATTAGCGACTAGGCTAATGCTAACTTAACCAGCCAGCTACTATAGCTGACTAATAAAAAATAACGTAATATTAAATTAAATAGGTTAACAAGTAGATAAGACAGAAGTGTGTCTAAAACACAGTAGCTAATATAGACCGAAAGCGTATAAATAGCTTGAATCTTTCGGCTATGTTGGCTAGCAAGCTACCGAGGTGGTTGACAAGCTGTTTATGAAGAACCGTCCACTAGATTATACGTCACGCTGCAGCATCGCCTGAAAGACGCACATCGCCGTCTGCTGACTGGAGGGAAACGCAGTTGAGTATCACATTTTATTTTCAGACTAAGATTATTTTACATGGATTTAATTAAATAATACTATTATATTGAGACATAGAAAGACAGGAATGTGGTGATTGATTAGTGAGAATAAAACATGTTTACTACAGCACATCTAAGGCAGTTTCATTCAGTCAAACAACATATAAATAAGTAGCCAGCTACTGTAGGTCTATACTGCTCCTACATGGTGTAACAATACATCATGTAGATGTATATAATGAACAGACTAGGTCTATACTGCTCCTACATGGTGTAACAATACATCATGTAGATGTATATAATGAACAGACTAGGTCTATACTGCTCCTACATGGTGTAACAATACATCATGTAGATGTATATAATGAACAGACTAGGTCTATACTGCTCCTACATGGTGTAACAATACATCATGTAGATGTATATAATGAACAGACTAGGTCTATACTGCTCCTACATGGTGTAACAATACATCATGTAGATGTATATAATGAACAGACTAGGTCTATACTGCTGCTACATGGTGTAACAATACATCATGTAGATGTATATAATGAACAGACTAGGTCTATACTGCTCCTACATGGTGTAACAATACATCATGTAGATGTATATAATGAACAGACTAGGTCTATACTGCTGCTACATGGTGTAACAATACATCATGTAGATGTATATAATGAACAGACTAGGTCTATACTGCTGCTACATGGTGTAACAATACAGTGCATTCGGAAAGTATTCAGACCCCTTCACTTTTTCCACATTTTGTTACATTACAGCCTTATTCTAAAATGATTAACACTACCGTTCAAAAGGTTGGAGTCACTTAGAAATGTTCTTGTTTTTGAAAGAAAAACACTTTTTTGGTCCATTAAAATAACATCAAATTGATCTGAAACACAGTGTAGACATTGTTAATGTTGTAAATGACTATTGTAGCTGGAAACAGCTGATTGTTTATGGAATATCTACATAGGCGTACAGAGGCCCATTATAAGCAACCATCACTCCTGTGTTCCAATGCCACGTTGTGTTAGCTAATCCAAGTTTATCATTTTAAAAGGCTAATTGATCATTAGAAAACCCTTTTGCAATTATGTTAGCACAGCTGAAAACTGTTGTGCTGATTTAACAAAGCTTTTGTAAACAGTGTTGTTGCATAACAATCAGGCAGTAGAACAACAATAATCATCACCCTCTTGACCAATCTTCCCTCCCCTTAACATTGGGTTGATTCAGACCCTGCCAGTGTACCAGGTGGACATTGGGTTTGATTCAGACCCTGCCAGTGTACCAGGTGGACATTGGGTTGATTCAGACCCTGTCAGTGTACCAGGTGGACATTAGTGTACCAGGTGGTCATTGGGTTTGATTCAAACCCTGCCAGTGTGGCCAGAAATGTATTCCAAGGTCAGTAACTTATAACCACAGAACCACCCCAGACCTTTCATGCATGACTAAAAACACCTAAGTATTAGATTTACTGCCATGGTCTAGTATGTCACTGCATCAGACACCAGTCACAATGCTGGCTGAGGTACGAGTAAAACATGACATATTATTTTCTAACCATTCACAATGCTGGCTGAGGTACGAGTAAAACATGACATATTATTTCCTAACCATTCACAATGCTGGCTGAGGTACGAGTAAAACATGACATATTATTTCCTAACCATTCACAATGCTGGCTGAGGTACGAGTAAAACATGACATATTATTTCCTAACCATTCACAATGCTGGCTGAGGTACGAGTAAAACATGAAATATTATTTCCTAACCATTCACAATGCTGGCTGAGGTACGAGTACTTTAGTTCAGTGCGCTTTGAGAGTAACAGAACAGTGTTGTGTGTCATAATGATAATGGGTAGTGAGGGGTGTGTCATAATGATAATGGGTAGTGAGGGGTGTGTCATAATGATATTGGGTAGTGAGGGGTGATGTCATAATGATAATGGGTAGTGAGGGGTGTGTCATAATGATAATGGGTAGTGAGGGGTGTGTCATAATGATAATGGGTAGTGAGGGGTGTGTCATAATGATAATGGGTAGTGAGGGGTGTGTCATAATGATAATGGGTAGTGAGGGGTGTGTCATAATGATAATGGGTAGTGAGGGGTGTGTCATAATGATAATGGGTAGTGAGGGGTGTGTCATAATGATAATGGGTAGTGAGGGGTGTGTCATAATGATAATGGGTAGTGAGGGGTGTGTCATAATGATAATGGGTAGTGAGGGGTGTGTCATAATGATAATGGGTAGTGAGGGGTGTGTCATAATGATAATGGGTAGTGAGGGGTGTGTCATAATGATAATGGGTAGTGAGGGGTGATGTCATAATGATAATGGGTAGTGAGGGGTGTGTCATAATGATAATGGGTAGTGAGGGGTGTGTCATAATGATAATGGGTAGTTTTAGTTTCAGCATCACTGTGCCTTCCTCAGGGTGATGTCATCAATACTGGAACTAGGTTCTGTAGACAAACAGTGCAATTAGTGTAACCAATGACAATAGTGAGGGGTGTGTCATAATGATTAAGTTAATTAAAATGAATTAGTTAAACTGTTAAATAGTATATGACATTAAATATTTTACTGTATTGTTATCATAGAAACATCATGGAATATTGTACATCATATTAAATATATTACTGTATTGTTATCATATAGAAACATCATGGAATATTGTACATCATATTAAATATATTACTCTATTGTTATTATATAGAAACATCATGGAATATTGTACATCATATTAGCATCAACATACATTATTGTTTCATTCAATTTCACATAATAAGGATATTTAATATTTTCAAGTTCAGAAGTCAGAACCCATCACCTGCTATGTAAAAGAGACAGAAGAATGCACAATGGTCAATGCTATCTGGGATCCTTGGGACATCCTACCCTAAACCCTAACCTTAACCCCTACCTTAACCATTTTAAATGTCAACTTCAATGGGCTAGGGACATCCCAAGGATGTATCTCTACCTGAAAATACATGATCTAAGTGATTGATAGTTGGTATTCAGCAGTCATAAAGCCTAATTTACTTTAATGAACTACTAAAATAGTGATTTTGTCAGACAGCATAGACAGCAGCTCTACACTTTATTGACTGACTGATCCATTCATCCTTCCATCCCTCCTCAGCCTTCCTCTCCTCTGAAGGCCCAGTGAGGGTGGAGCTCAGTCAGAGAGCTGTTGAGGGACTGGTTAGGAAGAACACTTCTACAGCCAGAGAGGTGAGAGGTCACACATGGTTTAGATGGTAAATATTTATGTCCCCTTAGCGGTTCATCACGTCAGCAAAAGGGAATATGTTCCATCATCTATGTTTATTTACATTAGTGCAAATTGTCCACTGATATTGGTGTAATTTCTCACCCCTTTGTGGCTGTATGAAAGTTAATTTCCCCTCAGGCACACATTTGTTCTTTGTTATTACCCGAGCCACTGCCTGTTCAGCCTGCTATCATCCAGAAGGCGAGGTCAGTACAGGTGCATCAAAGCTGGGACCGAGAGACAGAAGCTGTTTTTCAATCTCAAGGCCATCAGACTGTTAAATAGCATCACTAACACAGAGAGGATGCTGTCTATGCATTACTCATCTCTATATACTGTATTCTATTCTACTGTATCTGTCTATGTATTACTCATCTCATATGTATATACTGTATTCTATTCTACTGTATCTTAGTCTATGTATTACTCATCTCATATGTATATACTGTATTCTATACTATTCTACTGTATCTGTCTATGTATTACTCATCTCATATGTATATACTGTATTCTATTCTACTGTATCTGTCTATGTATTACTCATCTCATATGTATATACTGTATTCTATTCTACTGTATCTGTATTACTCATCTCATATGTATATACTGTATATTATCCTATTCTACTGTATCTGTCTATGTATTACTCATCTCATATGTATATACTGTATATTATCCTATTCTACTGTATCTGTCTATATATTACTCATCTCATATGTATATACTCTATTCTATCCAACTGTATATGTCTATGCAGCTCTGACATCATCATTGCTCGTCCATATATTTATATATTCTTATTCCATTACTTAGATTTGTGTGTATAAGGTATTTGTTGTGAAATTGTTAGATATTACTGTTGGAGCTAGGAACACAAGCATTTCACTACACCCACAATAACAACTGCTAAACACATGTATGTGACAAATAACATTTGATTTATTATGAAGGTCATGTGTAAAATGTACTTTTCCCCACTCATTCACCCCATCTCTTTACATTGCTGATGCATATTTGGTGGCTTGACTGCGTCCAGACTATGTCAAAGGCCCATCCTGGTAGATCTGAACCTAATGCAGCTTGGAGTGATCAGATGACAGAAGTCACATTTAGATGCCAGGTGTAACTGAGGCCATAGATGCTCCATATCCATTACTTTGAGTGTTTTATATAATATGACTAAATGTGTTTCTGTGTTGCAGGGACAGTCAATAAATGGAACAGCAAGGCCACAGAACATGACATAATCAGAGCTGTGGGAGACCACCTCAAGCCCCTGGTAGAGCCGGGGGTGGTGTTTACCACTCCACCACGCCTTCAGCAAGCTGGAAAAGTGGGATTGATCTGTTTGATCCATTTGTTTGTTTCAGTTTTCAGTAGTTGAATCATTTTCAACATAATATCCTCTGATGTATTGTTGAGTTCAACATTTTTCATTTTCAACAAATGAACTGGGTTGGTTGAAAAGTGATACTAAACATGCATACCATTTGCACTATTTTGACAGTGGAAGATATACTGAATTTATACTGTTTTTCATAATAAGATGGACCAAGATACGTATTGGTTTTGCAAGAGTCTGTTGATTGTCGGTCATTGGGTTAATTTGTTTTGCAATATGTTCAAATCAAATCAAGCGTTATTTATACAGCACATTTCAGACATGAATGCAACACAATGGCTTCACAGGGGAGAAAAACAAATATTTAGTACACAAACATAAGAGGATGAAAAAGTAAATTAACAACTTAAAGACTAATTGGCACCCTAAGGAAATTCCGTTGATTAAAATATTAATTGGATGCAATGTCCAACCCAAACTACAAGCTTGTTTTTTAGGAGGGGCTCTGAAAGACACTATGGGGGTGTCCACTGGAAGTTGACTAGTAACAACTGGGACATAAAAGACACCCACCATGAGACCCACTAAATCTGCCCAAGAAGAGGCAAACAAAAGAAAAACCCACACCAAACTTAAAGACAGGACGCAAACCAAAAAGGTGGAGCAACTAAAGGTGTTGACTCTCCACATGTATCAAGACAACTGGAGCACTGGGCCAGACACTCTTAAATAGAACCTGGACCAGCTCAGGTGAAACACCTTCCCACTAACGAGATGGACAAGCCAGCACAGGTGTAACACATACTGACTAACGAGGTGACACCAATCAGTGCGTCCTACGTGCTAACGAGCTAGACGTGCTAACGAGCTAGACGTGCTAACGGGCTAGACGTGCTGACGAGCTAGACGTGCTAACGAGCTAGACGGGCTAACGAGCTAGACGGGCTAACGAGCTAGACGGGCTAACGCGCTAGACGTGCTAACGGGCTAGACGTGCTAACGAGCTAGACGGGCTAACGAGCGAGACGTGTCAACAATTAAAAACAAGAAAAACACATTTCTAAATAATAATATAAAGAAATATTTTTTAATCCTTTTTCTTACTATAGAATCCTAAAACTCACTAGCTTCTAGAACTCTCATCTTCCTAAAACTCACTAGCTTCTAGAACTCTCGTCTTCCTAAAACTCACTTGCTTCTAGAACTCTCGTCCCCTTGGAACGAACCCAAACAAAACTCATCTCCAATACAGAAAAACGTGCAGTCAAAATAAATTGTAATCCATGGTAATGCACTGACAAAACACACATCTTGTTGACTGCCCACCCATGAGACAATCAGCAACCAAGTTGTCCTTACCACAGACATGTCTGATTTCAAGAGGAAACTCCTGCAATATCCGTAGTAACTTTCCACCTCACTGCGGAGCTTCTCTCTCTTCTCAGGGTTCACTAGATAGGGATGTTGTTGGATCAGGGCCCAGTCCCCAATGTCATGCTCTAGTACATTTGGGTTGGCACATCAGAATGAATCCTGATATTCTAAAAGCAGGGCAGCAATGTCAATATAATTGTACCAAAAATTATCAGTTGGTTGCATAAATAATTATGATTACTAAATCTTACATGAATATTAAACATGAAATATAAAAACCAAATGTACACCCCTTTGTTAATATGTATTAGCAATAATTCACTAAATGGTGAGGCATAAAATGTATCTTTTGTCAGGATTAATGTTTGAGTCATGCTTCTTCAGTAGTGGAATAAAGACAATTAGTACTTGAATGTTGTAAATAAATACTGGAGTGATGTAGGATTGTTCATATAATTGATTATATACCTATTTATTATACTGCGACTATGTGTATAGGCTGTAAGTATGTTGAAATTAAATTGTTTTCTATTCAACTTTCACTTTCAACTAAAACCAAACTTATATTGAATGTCGGGCAAAGTCTTATTTTCAACGACATTTTACTAGGTGAGATATCCCCAATGTCACAGTTTAAACGTGTCCAAATCAATAGTCCAAATGCAGAAACAGTTTGTGATAAATTGAAAACCTAAACATAAAATGTGCTATGTACACATACAAACATCTGCCACAATAATCATATTACTTGTATTATTTAAAACAAGCACCTTATAAAACTGTACAAGGACCAAAAACGCTGTTGTTTTGACAAGTAGCAATAAATCACTGATATCGATTAGGGGGGAAATCAGAATGTACGTGCTGTTGAAACTAACACAACTAAAAAATAAACATATGGAAATGGAAGATGTATTTTCCCTCACTAGAGGACAACCTGAAGAAGACAGTCAGCTACATTTTGGAGTGATGCATTTAAATTTAGGGGTCGCTAAACAAAGGAACACAACACTTATTTGTCATCACTCATTAATATCATGTTGAAATCAATTGTGCCGAGAGGAGGGAGATGAGGTTGCACGTCCTGTTAAAACTAACAGCTCAAAAACCACACGGAATCTGGGAATAATGTGTACATCCCTGGTTAGAGGACAACTTGTAGAAAACAGCCAGATACATTTTGAAGTGTTGCATTTTGATTCAAGTGGGTCACCAACATGGTAAGTGTAACACAACTCTTTTTTTGTTAAATCTCATAAATAGTACTCTTCCATTTCAGAGCCTGGATTTTTCCCCTGAGGCTAATATCCATATCATGTTGAAATCAATAGAACAGGGGACAAACGTTTAGGCTTCTACATTGTGACATTATTAATATACTCCTACTACAATGTTAAAACATTCTACATTGTGACATTATATCATTGATATCATGAAACAACTCCTTCATGTATTTTCTGATGTTTGATCAGATGTGTTTTACCGGAGAATCTCTTGTCACACTGATCACAGCTATAAGGTTTCTCTCCTGTGTGTGTTCTCTGGTGTCGAGTCAGAGAGCCAGATGTAGTAAAACTCTTCCCACATTGACCACAACTATAAGGTTTCTCTCCTGTGTGTGTTCTTTGGTGTAGAGTAAGATAGCCAGATGTAGTAAAACTCTTCCCACATTGACCACAGCTATAAGGTTTCTCTCCTGTGTGTCTTCTCTGGTGTAGAGTCAGAGAGCCAGATGTAGTAAAACTCTTCCCACATTCACCACAACTATAAGGTTTCTCTCCTGTGTGTGTTCTCTGGTGTAGAGTCAGAGAGCCAGATGCAGCAAAACTCTTCCCACATTGATCACAGCTATAAGATTTCTCTCCTGTGTGTACTCGCTGGTGTCTAGTCAGATGGCAAGATGAAATATAAGTCTTCCCACATTGATCACAGCTATAAGGTTTCTCTCTTGTGTGTGTTCTCTGGTGTGATATCAGGCTGTCTGGCCGAGTAAAACTCTTCCCACATTGATTACAGCTATAAGGTTTCTCTCCTGTGTGTACTCGCTGGTGTCTAGTCAGATGGCAAGATGAAATATAAGTCTTCCCACATTGATCACAGCTATAAGGTTTCTCTCCTGTGTGTGTTCTCTGGTGTACAGTCAGGTAACTAGATGAAATAAAACTTTTCATACATTGATTACAACTAAAAGATTTCTCTCCTGTGTGTATCCTCTGGTGTGATAACAGGTTGCTTGACTGAGTAAAACTCTTCCCACATTGAGTACAGCTGTACGGTTTCTCTCCTGTGTGTATTCTCTGGTGTAGAGTCAGAGAGAAATATGTAGTAAAACTCCTCCCACATTGATCACAGCTGTAAGGTTTCTCTCCAGTGTGAATTCTCAGGTGTACTTTTAGTGCTTTTAATCTTAAGTAACTCTTCCCACAATCAAAACAGTGGTGAGATTTCTCTCCTGTGTGTGTTCGCTGGTGTATTTTAAGTTCTGATGAAGATTTGCAATGTTTTCCACAGTCAGAGCAGCAGATAGATTTCTTCCCTGTGGGTCTCTGCTGGTGTTTCTTGAGGTGATAGAATCTGGACAGACTCTTCTCTGACTCGTTAGCATCATGATGTTGAGGCTCCCCAGAGGATCCATGATAGTCACGTCTCTCTCCTGTGTGAACAAGTCAGACAGATAGTTAAAGGCTCACAACAGCAGAAATCCACTGAAAAAGGTGATGCCAACAGCGTAGCCATGATACTCTACAACAATTGACGTCTGTAATGAATGTTAAAATTACTTGACAATTGTCTTAAGACAGTTAAGTGAGCAACAATAGTCATATTTAGTCTTGTTTTCACATTAGTAGTAACTAGAAATAAGTAAAAGGTGTTGAACTCCTAAGCAGTGTGCCAGGCGACTTTTGTTCTCAAATATAGGCACCTTTCTGTGTTTGCTAAAATTGCGACAAGGGCGATGCACACACAATTTGATTGCAGAAACACCTCCCTGCTAATGCAGAAACTGCTAGTTATGGATATAGTATATCTGCCTGGAGCAAAAATGGTGAGCAAGTGGCCTAAGCTGTGCCATTAGAGATTCTGGGTTCGAGTCCAAGCTCTGTTGCAGCCGGCCGCGACCAGGAGGCCCATGGGGCGACGCACAATTGGCCCACCGTCGTCCGGGTTAGGGGAGGGTTTGGCCGGCAGGGATATCCTTGTCTCATCGCGCACTAGCGACTCATGTGGCGGGCCGGGCGCAGTGCACACTGACCAAGTCGCCAGGTGTACGGTGTTTCCTCCGACACATTGGTGCTGCTGGCTTCCGGGTTGGGTGGGCATTGTGTCAAGAAGCAGCGCGGCTAGGTTGGGTTGTGTTTCAGAGGACGCATGGCTCTCGACCTTCGCCTCTCCAGAGTCCGTATGGGAGTTGCAGCGATGAGACAAGACTGTAAGTACCAATTGGGGAGAAAAAAGGGGTGAAAAAAATATATATTTAAAAAATGGTGAGCAAAGATTAGTTTTCACAATGTATTCTGAATATTACAGCACTAGATCAAGAGTGCTACTCAAGGAAACTCACATTATGCTATTAAGTTCTGTGTCTATTCACTAATTCACCACCGTGGGGGAAACTCAGGGGAGTTCTCATAGGCGGACAGCAAATATAGCCTCCATTTCCAGGTTGATTATGATTATTATTATCATTTGACACTACTTTGGATTATAATTGTAAGGCTCGTTTGAATGTCCTGATTTAATATAATGTTTGTGTTATTGTCAAATGTACTACTTTATATTTAAAAACGACTTCAACCAGTAAAATGCTCATTGGCTAGTTTTCCATCAGCCTGACAATGAGGTTTTGTCCATTAAGTGTATGCCAAAATGGTCTATAATCTCACCTAACAATAACATAGACCTAGGACTATAAATCATTTAATATTTCAGGTGAAACATGGAAACTAAAATGTCTTTGTCATGACATTTCATAACCTGATCACCAGATAATTTTGTGAATAATCCCAATAGGCTACTCTGTAATGTGTTGTCATTCTAAATGTCCTGAATGAAGGAAAATATCTCTGTGTGTTGAACAATAGCCTATCCATCAAGGAACAGTTCTCTACACATTATGAGCTAAGTATCTCCGTTTCCAAACGGACTAACGAGACCCTACTGTAAATCAAGTAAACAATAACACATTATAAATATCAATTTGTTTGGGATGTTGGATCCAACGTGGAGCACAGCATAACTGTCTTTACCAGAGTAATGAATGAAGAAGTACTTTGGTTGTTGTTGCATGTCATGATGTTTGTCATGTGACTGTCATTCAGAAAATGATTTCCTGGATCAGCTGATGATAGTTGAACATGTGACTGTAACTAAACAGCTACAGTATTAAGAATTATGCGTAATTATTTAAGAACCGCATTAATGACAGTATCCATTTGGGTTTTGTCAATAAAGTTAAGGTGACTCTCGGTTAGAACCACTGGATTTAGCAAACTCTGAAATGATTTAAGATTTCTGTGCCCATGAAAACTGTTTTCCCAGTGTAACATAAGGAGACACTAAATGTTACGTAGGTAGAGAGCATTTCAGAGATCTGAATACAAAAAAACTGTCCTAACAGGACAATAACCTAAACCACAAGGCCAAATCTACACTGGAGAAGCTTACCAAGATGACATTGAATGTTCCTGAGTGGCCTAGTTACAGTTTGGACTTAAATAGTCTTGAAAGTCTATGGCAAGACTTGAAAATGGCTTTCTAGCAATGATGAACAACCAACTTGACAGAACAGGAAGGATTTTAAAAAGAATAATGAATATTCACATGAAGATCAGTCTCCTATTGGATGACATCACGACTTCCCATCAAGCCAACTCCTTGAAGGCCTTACTATGACATCACTCACTCCTTCTAGTTTGCAGTTGTTAAAAAAACACTATTTTGCTCAAAACATTTATTTGTTTCCCTTTAGTGTGTTTATAATTTACTGTATTTATATATCACTTTTCAACAGGAAAAGTTTTTTTTTTAGGACTTCATGGACAATTCCGACAGTACAAAAACATATTCAAGTGTAGTAGGCCTTCCCTTTTAAAAATCACACATTAGTTCAACAACTGCAGAGTTTGTGCCCCTGTTATTACTCACTGTATATACTGGTGTTAATCAGATCAATGTCCCTGTTTTATTAGATAGTACTCACTGTATTTACTGGTGTTAATCAGCTCTCCAGTCTTCTCTTCTTCGTCCTCTAATGTGACAGTCATCTCCCCCTCTTTATCCTTCACTCCAAAAACTGCATCCTCCTCTTCCTCTTCTTCTTTCACTGTAACATCCTCCTCCTCCTTCACTCTGAACACGTCTTCCTCTTGTTTAACTGAAACGTCTTTCTCTTCTTCTTTCACTGTAACAGCCTCACCCTCTACTTCTTGTTTTACTGTGACATCCTCCTCTTCCTTCTCCTCTTTCACGACAATGTTCAGCCCCAGATCCTCTTTCTCCGTCCAACAGACGTCTTCTTTAGCAGGAAGAGAGCAGCTTAGTGAGCGCATGGTCGGGGATGTTAGCTAGCTAGGCTAGTGCTAACTTAACCAGCCAGATAGTTGACTTACAACGTAAATATTATATTTAATGGGGTAGCTAGTTGTTTACACATAAGTATGTTTAAATCACAGTTACAATTAAACCAGGACAGTGTCTAAAGAACTTGAATGTTCCGACTTTGTTGACGAGCGAGCTACCGAGGTGGCTGCAGTTGTTGAAGAAGCGTTCCGTCCACTAGATTATACGTCACACTGGAAACATCGCCTGAAAGACACATATCGCCACCTGCTGTCTGGAGGGAGGAAACGCAGTTGAGGAGGGAAAACTATTTTTCTTCTTCATTGAATTATAATATTATAAAGCAGTTTAGGGAAACGTTTTTTTCCTCTCCATTAAATATGAATATTATATCAACACGTACAAAGAGCAACAAGTGTTGTTTGATTAGTTCAGTTTTTTATGAGAATTTAAAACAAAATCTACATCTACTCCACATCTGTATTTCTGATTCAGTCAAATAACTAGATATCAAAATAAGCACCTAGTTATTGATACCCTTGATAAAGATGAGCAAAAATTACTGTATGAAATAAATAAATAAACTTTACCCACTACCAGGATATTTTAGCCCAAAACCTGGTTACCTCTCTGCTAGGAGGCTGAAACTTGGGCATAAGGGGATCTTCCAGCAAGACACATCAACATCCACAAAGAAATGGTTATTTGGGCACAAAATCAACATTTTCAATGGCCATCTCAGTCTTCGGACTTGAACTCCATTGAAAACCTGTGGTTTGAATTGAACAGGGCAGTCCACAAGCGCAGACAAAATAAATCAAGGACATGGAGAGATTCTGTATGGAGGAAGGGTCTAAGATCCCACCCAATGTGTTCTCTAATCTCATTAAACATTTCAGTGTCATTTTCCTCCCAAGGGGAGGGTGCTGGAGTATTGAAAACATGGGTGGCAATAATTCAGACCCCTACCTTTTGAGAATTACATGTTGAACTCTATATTTTTCTCTGAGCAATTGTATTAGCATAAAATAATATAATTTCCCTTTATTTTTTATACAATATAGATCAGTATTTGAATTCTTTATTTTATAGAGTCGTTTTTGCTCATCTTTATCAAGGGTGTCAACAATTTTGTCCCCCACTGTACCTCCATACTGCTGCTACATGGTGTAACAATACATCATGTAGATGTATATAATGAACAGACTAGATCTATACTGCTCCTACATGGTGTAACAATACATCATGTAGATGTATATAATGAACAGACTAGGTCTATACTGCTCCTACATGGTGTAACAATACATCATGTAGATGTATATAATGAACAGACTAGGTCTATACTGCTCCTACATGGTGTAACAATACATCATGTAGATGTATATAATGAACAGACTATGTCTATACTGCTCCTACATGGTGTAACAATACATCATGTAGATATATACTACTGTTCAAAAGTTTGGGATCACTTAGAAATGTCCTTGTTTTTTAAAGAAAGCACATTTTTCATCCATTAAAATAATAATAAAATTGATCAGAAATACAGTGTAGACATTGTTAATGTTGTAAAAAATATATATATATATTTTTTTAACAAATTCACCTTTATCTAACCAGGTGGCCAGTTGAGAACAAGTTCTCATTTACATCTGCGACCTGGACAAGATAAAGCAAAGCAGTGCGACACAAACAACCACTTGTTCTTTAACAAAGCTTTTGTAAACAGTGTTGTTGCATAACAATCAGGCAGTAGAACAACAATAATCATCACCTTCTTGAACAATCTACCCTCCCCTTAACATTGGGTTTGATTCAGACCCTGCCAGTGTGCCAGGTGGACATTGGGTTTGATTCAGACCCTGCCAGTATGCCAGGTGGACATTGGGTTTGATTCAGACTCTGCCAGCATGGCCAGAAATGTATTCCAAGGTCAGTAACTTATAACCACAGAACCACCCCAGACCTTTCATGCATGACTAAAAACACCTAAGTATTAGATTTACTGCCATGGTCTAGTGTGTCACCGCCTCAGACACCATTCACAATGCTGGCTGAGGTACGAGTAAAACATGACATATTATTTCCTAACCATTCACAATGCTGGCTGAGGTACGAGTAAAACATGACATATCATTTCCTAACCGTTCACAATGCTGGCTGAGGTACGAGTGAAACATGACATATTATTTCCTAATTGTAAAAAATTCCCCAATCTTTTAAAAAATATCTGAAATGTCAAGGCTTTAGTTCAGTGGGCTTTTCTATTGTTGAGGAAAGCAGGGGAAGTGTTGTGAGTAACAGAACTGCCTACGGTGTGGGGGAAGGGACGCTGCTCACTGATTGGCTGTAGTGACAAGGGTCCCTCCAAAAATCTATCACTATTCCAACTCAAACTCTCCCCCAAATCTACCACTAATAGGCCAAGCCTCCACAGACCCTGTCTTGTATTGACAAACAGAACAAATCATTTCACATTCAAATATGTCATTTTAAATAGCTCAATTCAATCCAGCTGGGCCTTTTTAACACAGACAGTTGTTCCTGCTGTAGATGTTATGCCTTTGTACAGATCTAAGATCAGTTCTCCTCCACAATGCATATTCAGTACCGGTCAATTGTTTGGACACACCTACAAATTCAATGTTTTTTCTTTATTTTAACTGTTGTCTAAGTTGGCCTTCCCTGTGGCTCAGTTGGTAGAGCATGGTGTGTGCAATGCCAGGGTTGTGGGTTAGATTCCCACGGGGGGCCAGTACAAAAACAAATAATGCATGAAATGTATGCATTCACTACTGTAAGTTGCTCTGGATAAGAGCTTCTGCTAAATAACTCAAATGTAAATGTAAAAAATGTACAATAATAGTGAAGACAACACAACTATGAAGTAACTCATATGGAATCATGTAGTAACCAAAAAAGTGTTAAACAAATCCAAATATATTTTATATTTGAAATTCTTCAAAGTAGCCACCCTTTGCCTTGATGACAGCTTTGCACACTCTTTGCATTCTCTCAACCAGCTTCACCTGGAATGCTTTTCCAACAGTCTTGAAGGAGTTCCCACATATGCTGAGCAATTGTTGGCTGCATTTCCTTCACTCTGCGGTCCGATTCATCCCAAGCCATCTCCTAGGCATAGTTGTTGTCTTCACAGTTAACTCTAATGAACTTATCTCCTGCAGCAGAAGTAACTCTGGGTCTTCCTTTCCTGTGGCAATCCTCATGAGAGCCAGCTTCATCATAGCGATGGATGGTTTTTGTGACTGCACTTGAAGATTCATTAAAAGTTTTTGAAAGTTTCCGTATTGACTGACCTTCATGTGTTAAAGTAATGACGGACTGTCATTTCTTTTTGCTTATTTGAGCTGTTCTTGCCATAATATAGACAAATAGGGCTATCTTTTGTATACCACCCCTACATTGTCACAACACAACTGATTGGCTCAAATCCATTAAGAAAGAAAGAAATGCCACAAATGAACATTTAACAAGGCACACCTGTAAATTGAAACGCATTCCAGGTGACTACCTCATGGTAGATGATATGAGATGGTCAAAAGATAAAAGTCTTTTTTTTAAAGTCAAAATCAAACATAATAAAAAGTACATTTGAATGACACTAAGTGGCAGTGTTTTTACAACTAATGCTGGTTTGCCTGAGGCTGATGCCGTGCAGGAACACATGCATATTCACACACTCTCATTCAAACAAACACATACAAGAACACACACATACATGTAATAGTGCCAGACATGCACACAAACATATATAGTTGGCATTGCTGTTATGATTTTAGTTGTCCTTGATGTCCTTTGTTTTAAATGTATTATTTTGTTTTATAATTTTTTTGCATTGTTTGCTGTTTTCTTCTGTCTTTTCCTTTTTTCTCTTTAGTTCATTCTCTTGGTTGTTGGTGCATTGGGGGGGTTCTTGGAGGTGGGGAATGGAATTAATTGTCTTTTTCTATTAGGGGGACTGTGGGAGGAGTCTCGAATGGTTGAGGGACAGCTATTGAGGAACTGTGGGGGGATCTTGGAGGATTGAGGGACAGCTATTGGGGAACTGTGGGGGGGATCTTGGAGGGTTGAGGGACAGCTATTGGGGAACTGTGGGGGGGATCTTGGAGGGTTGAGGGACAGCTATTGGGGAACTGTGGGGGGGATCTTGGAGGGTTGAGGGACAGCTATTGGGGAACTGTGGGGGGATCTTGGAGGGTTGAGGAACAGCTATTGGGGAACTGTGGGGGGGGGTCTTGGAGGGTTGAGGAACAGCTATTGGGGAACTGTGGGGGGATCTTGGAGGGTTGAGGGACAGCTATTGGGGAACTGTGGGGGGGGATCTTGGAGGGTTCGGGTTTCACTAGATTGTGATCATGAAAAAGGAAACTATGACATATATTTTATATCACTATCATGCACACGCACCCTCACACATAAGGATGGCTCTGTTGTGGAAAGACTGATACATGTTTGATAGTGTCTTGATGCTGTATTGTTTGTCCTTCATGTTCTAATACTTTAATGTTACCCCTTCCTTGTGTTGTTTGTAATAAATAATAATATATATATATATATATTTTTAAATCAGTCGGGGTCTAAACTTACTGTTGAGAGTTAGAATAGAAGAATAGACCAGGTGTCATTTAGAAATGTGGTTGTTCATCAGCAGTTTTTCTCTTGGAATAATAAAGAGGAGGGGAAAAGTACATTCAACACAAATGACCTTCATTATATCAAAGAACAAATGTGTGTCTGAGGGGAAATTAACTTTCATACAGCCACAAGGGGTGAGAAGTTATACCAATATCAGTGGACAATTTGCACTGCTGCTGAAACACATCCCCACAGCATGATGCTGCCACCACCATGCTTCAGCGTAGGGATGGTGCAAATTTTCCTCCAGACGTGACACTTGGCATTCAGGCCAAAGAGTTCAATCTTAGTTTAATCAGACCAGAGAATCTTGTTTCTCATGGTCTGAGAGTCCTTTAGGTGCCTTTTGGCAAACTCCAAGTGGGCTGTCATATGTCTTTTACTGAGGAGTGGCTTCCATCTGGCCTCTCTACCATAAAGGCCTGATTGGTGGAGTGCTGCAGAGATGATGGTCCTTCTGGAAGGTTCTCCCATCTCCACAGAGGAACTCTGGAGCTCTGTCAGAGTGACCATCGGATTCTTGGTCACCTCCCTGACCAAGGCACTTCTCCCCCGATTGCTCAGTTTGGCCAGGCAGCCAGCTCTGGGAAGAGTCTTGGTGGTTCCAAACTTCTTCCATTTCAGAATGATGGAGGCCACTGTGTTCTTGCAGACATTTTTTGGTACCTTTCCCCAGATCTGTGCCTTGACACAATAATGTCTCAGAGCTCTATGGACAATTCCTTTGACCTCATGGCTTGGTTTTTACTCTGTGTTACGTGTTACGTTTTTCTTGTTCCCCATTTTCCCCTGTTAGTGTGTTTGTGTCCTGGGCATTACAGGTGTACCGAGTTGTGGCTAACGATGGTGGGCGTGGCTGTAGCTGATTACAGAGAGGATATCTGTTTGCCGTGTGAAAAGAGAAGAAGAGAGGGGGAGAGAGAGAGGACACTTGTTTTTTGTTTGATTATTTGTGTTAATTTCTTTGTTTGTGTTTCAGCCTGTCCTCCTGAGGCGCTCCACCCTACCTAGGTCCTGGAGAAGGGAAAAGGTAGATCTGCCCATGGGTGTACATTCCCACATAGATAACCCATTGTTTTATACACTAGGTTAGCCGGGCGGGTGTCACCCTTGTATTTTCTTGGAACCAGGTAGGACAGTGGGTTAGGGTTTAGAGTGTGTTAGGAAGGATTAGGTGTGTAGAAGAGGAGGGACCTTTTGTTTATTTTCATTACTTGGACCCCGATTCCACACATTACCTTCTCTGGTTGTGGTTGTTTTTTTTTTTTTTTTCCTACTGATTCTTTATGGTGTTTTTATATTGTTTATTTAATTACTTTACTAAACATCCCCTGAGGGCTAACATTGAGTTCTGGTTATTTTTGCTCATTACACCCCACATTTCTTCCCCTTTCATCTGGTTTACCTGGTGTGTTTAGGCCCAGGCATTTACATCTCCTCCTCAGACCAACTACACCCAAGGGGAGAACGTAAGAACACCTCACTAGAAGACTAGAATAACTAGCTGTTGCTACAGAACGAGACGACCAATTCACAGTTAGTCTGTGTCTCGTTCTCCACACACGTACACAAACCAAGATCACGTGTTTTCTATATACACAAGATAGTTTGACTATATAAGGCTTCTGTATTCCTTGTGTCATCGAGCTCTTGGCCTTCCACCTCAGAGTGTAGGGCTGACCAGCTACATTATTGCAATTCTTATCAAATAATGGTTGATTGTTTGAAGAAATGACAGTCTCTCCTTATTGGTTAGAATTTCCACCACAATGTTAGACCAGACTCATAGTACAGAATAAATGACTAACTGCCCGGTTCAACGTCTCACCTCATACTGTATTGGAGCAGCAGACTGCCCAGTTCAACATCAGTTCACCGTCTCACCTCATACTGTATTGGAGCAGCAGCAGCAGACTGCCCAGTTCAACGTCAGTTCACAGTCTCACCTCATACTGTATTGGAGCAGCAGACTGCCCGGTTCAACATCAGTTCACCGTCTCACCTCATACTGTATTGGAGCAGCAGCAGCTGACTGCCCAGTTCAACATCAGTTCACCGTCTCACCTCATACTGTATTGGAGCAGCAGCAGCTGACTGCCCAGTTCAACATCAGTTCACCGTCTCACCTCATACTGTATTGGAGCAGCAGCAGCTGACTTGATCGTTGATACTAATCATCATGTTTGAATCTGAGAGTAAATAGAGCCGACTACACTCTAAAAATGAAGGGTTCAACTGGAGTTGTTCTCAGATCCCCTAAGAACCGTAGGGTTCTTGGTCAATGAAAAACAGCCCCAAAAGGTTCTTCAAAGAACTTGTTAGAAGGTGGGTTCATCGAGGAACCTCCGTTGTTGCTGGACTTCTTCCGGGAACTTCGCAATTACAACTGAAAACGATGGTGACAAGTTTGGATGCGACAACAGTTAAAAAGGTTAAGTTGGGTTGATGTTTGGCTCTGAATATGTCTCGAAATCATTTATTATAATAATATAACATACTAATAATGAATAACGAAGACAATGATGGTTTTCTGTGAATATCTTCCATAACGTTACTATAGTTAATGAACGTAAATATTAGAAAGCCGGGTTTGACCGTCGGCGTTGTATGAGCTACAGTACAGTACCGTTAGCTAGCTAGCTAACGTTATGTCCTAACTAGGCACAACTAGGTTTGGATTATTTCCTCAACTATATTCTTTCCCATATATTGTATATCGTTTCCATAAAGCCAACAACAGCTCTTATTCCTTCCCTGTCTCTAATGTATTTTGTAATAAAATTAGCAAGTGTAGTAAGATCATTGCTTTACTTTACTAGGACTGGAGACAACAGCAGCGATTCTGCTCTTGCCCTACCTCTTCAATGAGGACCCGAGTGGCCTTTATGTCCATGACAAGGTATGTCTATGCACCAACCATCTGTTTCTTCATAAACATAGGTGTGCATGCTTATATAAGCTGAACATTTGTTATGTTCTTTGTTAATTGTATGTGTATTAATCTTTTCTTACTTTTGTTGACACAGATTTCACCGTTCTTCACTCCTTTACTGCACATCGGTGGAAATCCATTTCACCATGAGAGTGAAATCCCGCTGGCCTTTGATGGGGAGAACATCCAGGCCCTCGAGGACGTCCCCATGAGAGTGAAATCCCGCTGGCCTTTGATGGGGAGAACATCCAGACCCTGGAGGACGTCCCCATGAGAGTGAAATCCCACTGGCCTTTGATGGGGAGAACATCCAGGCCCTCGAGGACGTCACCATGAGAGTGAAATCCCGCTGGCCTTTGATGGGGAGAACATCCAGGCCCTCGAGGACGTCCCCGTGGGACTTGGGGCTCTGCTACGACTGGATTTTTATTTTCTGTAAAATTTCCCAAAAATGTCAGAAAAACACTTATGTTGTTAAGTGACTGTGTTCTGGGGATCAGAGAAGTTGGGGTGAAGTTACCAGGGCCGGTCATAAAGATGGAAATCTTCCTAACATAACTAAGTGGATATGATATACACACTAAAGCTGAAACATCTGTATTTAGCATCAAGTCTACAATGTTGTTAGTTGACCTATGATTCATTTTTAATGTTGTTTTTATTGTACATCATTATTTATAAATGTCATGAAAAGCACTATACAAAGTAAATGTATTATTTATTATGGTCTGACATGTCTGCAGAAATGTTGCAATTTTGTAATGTGTTTTGTTTGTTAAATTGTTTTGTAAATATTAATTCACATTTGTGGTGACACAAAATAAACAATTAATTATTTAAATCAATATTGTCATGATTAAAATATGTTTTTATAATGGAGGGAGGGTGGACAGGGAGTTAAAAAATGAACCCCAAAAGGTTCTTTGAGGAACCATGATAAGGGGTTCTTCAAAGAACTTATAGGGGTTCCCACAAAATGTTCGTCAAATAACTTTTAGGGGTTCCCCCACAGTTTCAATTTTTAGAACCCCTACAGGATACTCCAGGAACCTTTACTTTTTAGAGTGTATATTGATAAAAGTCACCTTGTCCGAGAGACATTGACATAGTTATAGACAGCCCAATTTGGGATTACTATTTTAGGGCGAAATAGAGGCCACAGACATACCTGATATTGCCCATAATTCAACGTACTTTGACGTCATGTGCTGAGTGGGTGTGACCAAAGTTATTTTGTTTAGCTACACTTTGTAGTACATTTTTACACTATAATAAATGTTTCTGATGCCGCATCGCCCATTTTCAAAGGGAGTCGTTGGTTTGTAGGGGAAGTCGCTTGTAGGGGCAGCCCCCCCCCCCCCCCCCAGACCTTAAGGGCAGTTTTATTTCAAATATAGTACCCAGACGGAGAAAGTCCAAAAAGCATTTTATAGTTTCATCGTTAGGGTAACTTAATAACCTAAAGTGGACACACTCCCATCAGTTTCTGAGACAACTGCCCAGACTTTGTAGACAGTTTAATAATGCTTAAACCTCTTCTTTATCAAATGATCCATTAAAGATACCAACTCAAAACCTACGTTCGTCTACATATGGGTTGTTTAAATTGTATCTAATTATATTCCCAGTATTACTTCATCAAATCTCTAGTAATCATTATACACACATACATTTTATCATATTTTCATATATTCACAGAATCCATATAAAACGTAAGAAATTCTCAGGTAGTCACGACAACCATTCCATTTGCTTTTTCAATGACTCTCCACAGCTACGAAGCAGCTCTCCAAACATCCTCCCAGCGGAACCAAAAAAATAAACTTTTGTTTCCCGGACAATGACCGGATCGTCAACGGTTCTCTAACCTCCCAGAGACCACGGCAAAATCAAGCCTCCCAGGAACAATAGACCTTCTGCTGCTTTCTAAATTATCATCCCGCTCTCAAACCACCCCGTGATCTTCTATGATGGGCAGTGAAGGAACCCCAAGATAATGTTTTATCAAAGCTTATTATCCACATGTCAATCATCTGATTAAGCATATTTCTATATGAGGAACTATAGATCTATCTCTGTGAGGAACTATAGATCTCTGTGAGGAACTATAGATCTATCTCTAGGAGGAACTATAGATCTATCTCTAGGAGGAGCTATAGATCTATCTCTGTGAGGAGCTATAGATCTATCTCTGTGAGGAACTATAGATCTCTGTGAGGAACTATAGCTCTATCTCTGTGAGGAGCTATAGATCTATCTCTATGAGGAACTATAGATCTATCTCTATGAGGAACTATAGATCTATCTCTATGAGGAACTATATATCTATCTCTAGGAGGAACTATAGATCTATCTCTAGGAGGAACTATAGATCTCTGTGAGGGACTATAGATCTCTGTGAGGGACTATAGATCTCTAGGAGGAACTATAGATCTCTAGGAGGAACTATAGATCTCCAGGAGGAACTATAGACCTCTAAGAGGAACAATAGACCTCTAGGAGGAACTATAGATCTCTGTGAGGAACTACAGATCTATGTTACTATCCAAACTTCAGATTAAGACACAGTCACACAACTCTCATATCACAGTCACACAACTCTCATATCACAGTCACACAATGCTATTCCCAAACATACCTAATCAATTACTTGTTTTTCAACAATATTTTAACCTGCAGGAATATTTTCACATTTCTATGTCATGGTTAGTTCCTAGGATAATATAACTCATACATTTACATCTTTCAATACTTCTAAAATGGGGTCCAGGTTTAAAACAATTACAGGTTTAGAATAATTACAGATACACCTTACTATCTTATACTATATCATAAATGGTCTTAACTAGTAAACACAGATTCTAGTTTTCATCCAGTTTGCACAGATAGCTGACTCAGCCTCAGATTCTGACTGGGCCCTGTTAACACCTCCACACAGGAATACACACTCAGAGCCTACGAGGATTTTCTAAAAACTCCACTTTGCGTGCGTCGCTTACCTCTTTCTTTTTTAAACTACGTTGGAGATGTGGTATCCACTCGGCTCGCTGCCTCTCAGATCAAAGGTGGGTTCATCTGCTCCGTTCCCCAAGTGTGGTCTCACTGAGATCCCAAGTTAGAGGGATCCCTGGTGCACCATTTACCCAGGTCATCAGGAGCGGTCACCAAGTCAAGATTCACATCCCCAAATGTGGTTGTTAATTTTTTTTATATCAATTGAGACAAAACTTATCACACAAGTCAGAGTTATTCTTAAACTAAATCTTTAATCACTTAATAAGGGAGCAGGTCAATACAACGCACAAATATAGGGTGAATCAATTGAGTGCTCTACGATAATGATGGCTGGTCGACAAATCACCCCCAGATGATTCGTTGAGAGATGAATCACCCCAGATGATTCGTTGAGAGCCACGAGACAAAAGTACAAAGGTCTTTTACAGCCAAGATACACCCCTTTCAACCTACATGACCAACAACAGATGTATAGAACGGGTCACAAGGTTAAGATTTGTATGAAAGATACTTATAATTCTCAGCAGACAGTATCTGCTGTAAAAACAGTAATCTGTGTAGAGACCAGGGTCTGGCCCTGGGGTCATCTCTCCCTGGTACCATATAGAACAGAAACATTAACTCATGCTCTGGAATGCAGTCTCTTTAGGTTTTATCACCCAAAAGACATTGTAAATCACCTGTCAGTGTTTTCTCCCAGAGGCCCATCCTCAGTAGAACACACAGACAATAGTTCTAAGAACCCTCTATTCTGTTGCATAAAACAACCATTTGATGCAATAAAATAATATAACATAATGTTTCAGTTTTGCTCTCACAGTGTCCACTGAAAGTTGACTAGTAACAACAACTGGGACCTAAAAGACACCCACCATGAGACCCACTAAATCTGCCCAAGAAGAGGCAAACAAAAGAAAAACCCACTCCAAACTTAAAGACAGGAAGCAAACCAAAAAGGTGGAGCAACTAAAGGTGTTGACTCTCCACATGTATCAAGACAACTGGAGCACTGGGCCAGACACTCTTAAATAGAACCTGGACCAGCTCAGGTGAAACACCTTCCCACTAACGAGATGGACAACCGGTGTAACACATACTGACTAACAGAAATGGAAAAACCAAAGACTATAACAACTTAAAAGAGAATGCTCACCACCAACAGAAAACTTCCATTTCACATTATAATCAACTACAATGCTTCACCTTCACCAATATAAACATGGGGTCTACTGGCTGTCAAAAATTAAAAACAAGAAAAACATTTTTTTTCCCTCACTAGCTTCTAGAACTCTCGTCTTATTAAAACTCACTAGCTTCTAGAACTCTCGTCTTATTAAAACTCACTAGCTTCTAGAACTCTCGTCCACTTGGAACGAGTCCAAATAAAACTCATTTCCAATAACTGAAAAACGTGCAGTCAAAATAAATTGTGATCCATGGCAACTCACTGTCTAAACACAAAACACAAAAAACTTTGTGACTGCCCACCCTTGAGACAATCAGAAACCAAGTTGTCCTTAACAAGGACATTTGAGAATGAGAATTAACCCTGAGAATTAACCCTGATATTCTAAAAGCAGGGCAACAATGTCAATATAATTGTACCCAAAAATGGTCAGTTGGTTGCATTAATAATAATCATTACCAAATCTTACATGAAATCTAAATATGAAATATTTGGTTGCATAGTCTTATTTTCAACGGCTTTTCAATTACATTTTGCTAGGTGGGATAGCCCCACTGTCAAAACACAGTTTTATCGTGTCTAAATCAATAACCAATATGCAGAAAGTTTGTGATAAATTAAAAACCTAAACATAAAATGTGCTATATACACAAACATCTGCCACAATAATCATATTACTTGTATTTTTTTAAACAAGCACCTTATAAACTGCACAAGCACCAGAAACGCTGTTGTTTTGACAAGTAGCAATAAATCACTGATATCCATTAGGGGGGAAATCAGGTTGTTCGTGCTGTTGAAACTAACAACTAAAAAAACACATGGAAATGGGAGATATATTTTACCTCACAGGTTAGAGGACAACCTGCAGAAGACAGTCAGCTACATTTTGGAGTGATGCATTTCAATTTAGGGGTCGCTAAACAAAGGAACACAACACTTATTTGTCATAACTCATCGATATCATATTGAAATCAATTGTGCCGAGAGGAGGGAGATGAGGTTGCACGTCCTGTTAAAACTAAAAGCTCAAAAACCACACGGAATCTGGGAATAATGTGTACATCCCTGGTTAGAGGACAATTTGTAGAAAACAGCCAGATACATTTTGATTCAAGTGGGTAACCAACGTGGTAAGTGTAACACAACTCTTTTTTTGTTAGTCACTTTTTGTTAAATCACATATATAGTAACTCTCTCAATTCAGAGCCTGGATTTTCCCCCTGAGGCTAATATCCATATCATGTTGAAATCAATAGAACAGGGAACAAACGTTTAGGGTTCTACATTGTGACATCATTAAAATACTCCTTCTACAATGTTAAAACATTCTACATTGTGACATTAATTCATTGATATCATGAAACAACTCATTCATGTATTTTCTGATGTTTGATCAGATGTCTTTTACCGGAGAATCTCTTGTCACACTGATCACAGCTATAAGGTTTCTCTCCTGTGTGTGTTCTCTGGTGTCGAGTCAGACAGCCAGATGTAGTAAAACTCTTCCCACATTGTCCACAGGTATAAGGTTTCTCTCCTGTGTGTCTTCTCTGGTGTCGAGTCAGAGAGCAGGATGCAGCAAAACTCTTCCCACATTGACCACAGCTATAAGGTCTCTCTCCTGTGTGTTTTCTCTGGTGTCGAGTCAGAGAGCCAAATGCAGCAAAACTCTTCCCACATTGATCACAGCTATAAAGTTTGTCTCCTGTGTGTGTTCTTTGGTGTCGAGTAAGATAGCCAGATGTAGTAAAACTCTTCCCACATTGATGACAGCTATAAGGTTTCTCTCCTGTGTGTCTTCTCTGGTGTCGAGTCAGAGAGCCAGATACAGCAAAACTCTTCCCACATTGATCACAGCTATAAGGTTTCTCTCCTGTGTGTCTTCTCTGGTGTAGAGTCAGATGGCTAGATGAAGTAAAACTCTTCCCACATTGAGTACAGCTAAAAGGTTTCTCTCCTGTGTGGATTCTCTGGTGTAGAGTCAGAGAGAAAGATGTAGTAAAACTCCTCCCACATTGATCACAGCTGTAAGGTTTCTCTCCTGTGTGTGTTCGCTGGTGTATTTTAAGTTCTGATGAAGATTTGCAATGTTTTCCACAGTCAGAGCAGCAGATAGATTTCTTCCCTGTGGGTCTCTGCTGGTGTTTCTTGAGGTGATAGAATCTGGACAGACTCTTCTCTGACTTGTTAGCATCATGATGTTGAGGCTCCCCAGAGGATCCATGATAGTCACGTCTCTCTCCTGTGTGAACAAGTCAGACAGATAGTTAAAGGCTCACAACAGCAGAAATCCACTGAAAAAGGTGATGCCAACAGCGTAGCCATGATACTGTACAACAATTGACGTCTGTAATGAATGTTAAAATTACTTGACAATTGTCTTAAGACAGTCAAGTGAGCAACAATAGTCATATTTAGTCTTGTTTTCACATTAGTAGTAACTAGAAATAAGTAAAAGGTGTTGAACTCCTAAGCAGTGTGCCAGGCCACTTTTGTTCTCAAATATAGGCACCTTTCTGTGTTTGCTAAAATTGCGACAAGGGCGATGCGCACACAATTTGATTGCAGAAACACCTCCCTGCTAATGCAGAAACCGCTAGTTATGGATGTAGTATATCTGCCTGGAGCAAAAATGGTGAGCAAGTGGCCTAAGCTGTGCCATTAGAGATTCTGAGTTGGGTTGTGTTTCAGAGGACGCATGGCTCTCGACCTTCGCCTCTCCAGAGTCCGTATGGGAGTTGCAGCAATGAGACAAGACTGTAAGTACCAATTGGGGAGAAAAAAGGGGTGAAAAAAATATATATATTTAAAAAATGGTGAGCAAAGATTAGTTTTCACAATGTATTCTGAATATTACAGCACAAGATCAGGAGTGCTACTCAAGGAAACTCACATTAAGCTCTGTGTCTATTCACTAATTCACCACCGTGGGGAAAACTCAGGGGAGTTCTCATAGGCTGACAGCAAATAAAGCCTCCATTTCCAGGTTGATTATGATTATTATTATCTATTGACACTACTTTGGATTATAATTGTAAGGCTCGTTTGAATGTCCTGATTTAATATAATGTTTGTGTTATTGTCGAAAATGTACTACTTTATATTTAAAAACGACTTCAACCAGTAAAATGATCATTGGCTAGTTTTCCATCAGCCTGACAATGAGGGTTTGTCCACTAAGCCAAAATGGTCTATAATCTCACCTAACAATAACATAGACCTACTGTAGGACCCATAACTTCACCTAACAACAACATAGACCTAGGACTATAAATCATTTAATATTTTGGGTGAAACAAGGAGACTAAAATGTCTTTGTCATGACAATTCATAACCTGATCACCAGATAATTTTGTGAATAATCCCACTAGCCTACTCTGTAATGTGTTGTCATTCTAAATGTCCTGAATAAAGGAAAATAGCTCTGTGTGTTGTACAATAGCCTATCCACCAAGGAACAGTTCTCTACACATTATGAGCTAAGTATCTCCGTTTCCAAACGGACTAACGAAAACCTACTGTAAATCAAGTAGACAATAACACATTATAAATATCGATTTGTTTGGGATGTTGGATCCAACGTGGAGCACGGCATAACTGTCTTTACCGGTGTAATGAATGAAGAACTACATTTGACTGGCATGCAGAAAATGATTTCCTGGATCAGCTGATGATAGTTGAACATGTGACTGTAACTAAACAGCTACAGTATTAAGTATTATGTGTAATTATTTAAGAACCGCGTTAATGACAGTATCCATTTGGGAGTTGTCAATAAAGTTAAGGTGACTCTCGGTTAGAACCATTGGATTTAACAAACTCTGAAATGATTTAGGATTTCTGTGCCCATGAAAACTGTTTTCCCAGCGTAACATAAGGAGACAATAAATGTTACGTAGGTAGAGAGCATTTCTGAGATCTGAATACAAAAAAACTGTCCGACAGCAAGATCCAGTATTTAAGTTAAAGTTCATCATATGACAAGCTTAACGTTATGACTATAACTACTGTTCCCTGAAGGAGGGAAACTAGGTACAACATACTATTAAATCCACATGTTATGACTATAACTACTGTTCCCTGAAGGAGGGAAACTAGGTACAACATACTATTAAATCCACACCTCGCTGGAAGCCCCGCATTCCACAGGTGATGAGCATGAGACTCGGATATATTCCTTAAATGATTTAATCCTTAAATTTAATACCTCACTTCACCGACCCAGGAAGTGGCGGAGCCAAACAGGTGTTGTACCTCGTTCGTAACTGGCATGCAGATCGGTAGAAATGGTAAGATAAATTGGCACTTCAAACGGAAATGGAAAAAGTTTGCCTATTTTACCGGAAACTCCAGGAGCATAACGTCAGAATTAACAAAGGCCAGCAGCAGGTGGGGAATTGGTTATTTTCTTCTGGTTATATTGACCTCTGGCTTCCTCAAGTCATTTGTGTGTGTTAATTATTTAATCAAACGCTTGAAGCATCAGTTCAGTTCAAGTTCTGCACATACAGTTGATTTTATTAAACACACGGGGTGTGTCTATATGAACAAATACACGTCATAACATTTCAACCAATCAATTGGTAGAAAGAAAATACTATTTTTTTTAAAAATCTGCCCTAGAACATACAACATACATGCATTCAGACCCCTTCCCTTTTTACACATTTGGTTATTATAAAATTGATTTTTTTTTTTTCAATTATCAATTTTCAGACAATACCTCATAAAGACATCACAATACCCCATAAAAGTGAGAATTTTTTTTTAGAAATGCTTGTATATATACGCTCATCACCTGTGATATATATATATATATATATATATATATATATATATATATATATATATACACACACACATATACATATATCTAGGTCATGCCAGTAGGCTACAGTAGGTTGTATCTCTCTTGGTCATGCTAGTAGGCTACAGTAGGTTGTAACTCTCTAGGTCATGCCAGTAGGTTGTAACTCTCTAGGTCATGCCAGTAGGTTACAGTAGGTTGTAACTCTCTAGGTCATGCCAGTAGGCTACAGTAGGTTGTATCTCTCTAGGTCATGCCAGTAGGTTACAGTAGGTTGTATCTCTCTAGGTCATGCCAGTAGGTTACAGTAGGTTGTAACTCTCTAGGTTATGCCAGTAGGTTACAGTAGGTTGTAACTCTAGGTCATGCCAGTAGGTTACAGTAGGTTGTAACTCTCTAGGTCATGCCAGTAGGTTACAGTAGGTTGTATCTCTCTAGGTCATGCCAGTATGTTACAGTAGGTTGTAAATCTCTAGGTCATGCCAGTAGGTTACAGTAGGTTGTAACTCTAGGTCATACCAGTAGGCTACAGTAGGTTGTATCTCTCTAGGTCATGCCAGTATGTTGTAACTCTCTAGGTCATGCCAGTAGGCTACAGTAGGTTGTATCTCTCTAGGTCATGCCAGTAGGTTACAGTAGGTTGTAACTCTCTAGGTCATGCCAGTAGGTTACAGTAGGTTGTATCTCTGTAGGTCATGCCAGTAGGTTACAGTAGGTTGTATCTCTCTAGGTCATGCCAGTAGGTTACAGTAGGTTGTAACTCTCTAGGTCATGCCAGTAGGTTACAGTAGGTTGTAACTCTCTAGGTCATGCCAGTAGGTTACAGTAGGTTGTATCTCTCTAGGTCATGCCAGTAGGTTACAGTAGGTTGTATCTCTCTAGGTCATGCCAGTAGGTTACAGTAGGTTGTAACTCTCTAGGTCATGCCTGTAGGTTACAGTAGGTTGTAACTCTCTAGGTCATGCCAGTAGGTTACAGTAGGTTGTATCTCTCTAGGTCATGCCAGTAGGATACAGTAGGTTGTATCTCTCTAGGTCATGCCAGTAGGCTACAGTAGGTTGTAACTCTCTAGGTCATGCCAGTAGGTTACAGTAGGTTGTAACTCTCTAGGTCATGCCAGTAGGCTACAGTAGGTTGTATCTCTCTGGGTCATGCCAGTAGATTACAGTAGGTTGTAACTCTCTAGGTCATGCCAGTAGGCTACAGTAGGTTGTATCTCTCTAGGTCATGCCAGTAGGTTACAGTAGGTTGTATCTCTCTAGGTCATGCCAGTAGGTTACAGTAGGTTGTAACTCTCTAGGTCATGCCAGTAGGTTACAGTAGGTTGTAAATCTAGGTCATGACAGTAGGCTACAGTTGGTTGTATCCAAGTGGAAACAATTATCAACCCAATGTGGAAAGTGTTGAATTTGGTCAACAACAAAATGAATGGCTTATTTACTACTACTAGGTTTACTTGATCTAACAGAAGTTTCATAATGATTAAGTTGTTACGTGGACACGTGACATACCGACAACTTTGATAAAAACACAATAGGAGTTGTCTCCAGATCGCTATGCATATTCATCACCACATGCCGTGGCCCCCCAGTCTGCGGTCAGCAGATAGACCCTCCTCAAATATATATGTTAAGTCACTTTTTGGAAACGGAACGGAGAAAACAAGGGGTAGCTTGTCTCTACGTCGTCTGATTCTAGACATATCAGTCATCATCCCAGGGCCCTCCGTTGAAGAGGTATTGACGAGCCAACTCCGAATATCCAAAGTTAAAAACTAATTGAAGGCGGTACTTACTGGTGTTACTCAGATCTCCTGTCTCCTCCTCTTCATCTTCCAATGTGACAGTAATCTCTCCTTCCTTCTTCACTCCAAAAACAGCATCATCCTCTTCTTCCTCTTGTTTAACTGAAATGTCTTTCTCTTCTTCTTTCACTGTAACATCCTCACCATCTACTTCTTGTTTTACTGTAACATCCTCCTCTTCCTTCTCCTCTTTCACGACAATGTTCAGCCCCAGAGCTTTTTTCTCCGTCCAGCAGACCTCCTCTTCTTTAACAGGAGGGGAGTAGTTTAGGGAGCTCATGTTCGGGGATGTTAGCTAGCTAGCTATCATTAGCGACTAGGCTAATGCTAACTTAACCAGCCAGCTACTATAGCTGACTAATACAAAATAACGTAATATTAAATTAAATAGGTTAACAAGTAGATACGACAGAAGTGTGTCTAAAACACAGTAGCTAATATAGACCGAAAGCGTATAAATATCTTGAATCTTTCGGCTATGTTGGCTAGCAAGCTACCGAGGTGGTTGACGAGCTGTTTATGAAGAACCGTCCACTAGATTATACGTCACGCTGCAGCATCGCCTGAAAGACGCACATCGCCGTCTGCTGACTGGATGGAAACGCAGTTGAGGATCACATTTTATTTTCAGACAAAGATTATTTTACATGGATTTAATTAAATAATACTATTATATTGAGACATACAAAGACAGGGATGTGGTGATTGATTAGTGAGAATAAAAAATGTTTACTACAGCACATTTAAGGCAGTTTCATTCAGTCAAACAACATCTAAATAAGTAGCCTTCTACTATCGGTCTATACTGCTCCTACATGGACTAACAATACATCATGTAGATGTATATAATGAACAGACTAGGTCTATACTGCTCCTACATGGTGTAACAATACATCATGTAGATGTATATAATGAACAGACTAGGTCTATACTGCTCCTACATGGTGTAACAATACATCATGTAGATGTATATAATGAACAGACTAGGTCTATACTGCTCCTACATGGTGTAACAATACATCATGTAGATGTATATAATGAACAGACTAGGTCTATACTGCTCCTACATGGTGTAACAATACATCATGTAGATGTATATAATGAACAGACTAGGTCTATACTGCTCCTACATGGTGTGACAATACATCATGTAGATGTATATAATGAACAGACTAGGTCTATACTGCTCCTACATGGTGTAACAATACATCATGTAGATGTATATAATGAACAGACTAGGTCTATACTGCTCCTACATGGTGTAACAGTACATCATGTAGATGTATATAATAAAACAGACTAGGTCTATACTGCTCCTACATGGTGTAACAATACATCATGTAGATGTATATAATGAACAGACTAGGTCTATACTGCTCCTACATGGTGTGACAATACATCATGTAGATGTATATAATGAACAGACTAGGTCTATACTGCTCCTACATGGTGTAACAATACATCATGTAGATGTATATAATGAACAGACTAGGTCTATACTGCTCCTACATGGTGTGACAATACATCATGTAGATGTATATAATGAACAGACTTGGTCTATACTGCTGCTACATGGTGTAACAATACATCATGTAGATGTATATAATGAACAGACTAGGTCTATACTGCTGCTACATGGTGTAACAATACATCATGTAGATGTATATAATGAACAGACTAGGTCTATACTGCTCCTACATGGTGTAACAATACATCATGTAGATGTATATAATGAACAGACTAGGTCTGTCCTGCTGCTACATGGTGTAACAATACATCATGTAGATGTATATAATGAACAGACTAGGTATATCCTGCTCCTACATGGTGTAACAATACATCATGTAGATGTATATAATGAACAGACTAGGTCTATACTGCTGCTACATGGTGTAACAACACATCATGTAGATATATATAATGAACAGACTAGGTCTATACTGCTGCTACATGGTGTAACAATACATCATGTAGATGTATATAATGAACAGACTAGGTCTATACTGCTCCTACATGGTGTAACAATACATCATGTAGATGTATATAATGAACAGACTAGGTCTATACTGCTCCTACATGGTGTAACAACACAGTGCATTCGGAAAGTATTCAGACCCCTTCACTTTTTCCACATTTTGTTACATTACAGTCTTATTCTAAAATGATTAACACTACCGTTCAAAAGGTTGGAGTCACTTAGAAATGTTCTTGTTTTTGAAAGAAAAAACACTTTTTTTGTCCATTAAAATAACATCAAATTGATCTGAAATACAGTGTAGACATTGTTAATGTTGTAAATGACTATTGTAGCTGGAAACAGCTGATTGTTTATGGAATATCTACATAGGCGTACAGAGGCCCATTATCAGCAACCATCACTCCTGTGTTCCAATGCCACGTTGTGTTAGCTAATCCAAGTTTATCATTTTAAAAGGCTAATTGATCATTAGAAAACCCTTTTGCAATTATGTTAGCACAGCTGAAAACTGTTGTGCTGATTTAACAAAGCTTTTATAAACAGTGTTGTTGCATAACAATCAGGCAGTAGAACAACAATAATCATCACCCTCTTGACCAATCTTCCCTCCCCTTAACATTGGGTTGATTCAGACCCTGTCAGTGTACCAGATGGACATTGGGTTGATTCAGACCCTGTCAGTGTACCAGGTGGACATTGGGTTTAATTCAGACCCTGCCAGTGTACCAGGTGGACATTGGGTTTGATTCAGACCCTGCCAGTGTACCAGGTGGACATTGGGTTTGATTCAGACCCTGTCAGTGTACCAGGTGGACATTGGGTTTGATTCAGACCCTGCCAGTGTGCCAGGTGGACGTTGGGTTTGATTCAGACCCTGTCAGTGTACCAGGTGGACATTGGTTTTGATTCAGACCCTGCCAGCATGGCCAGAAATGTATTCCAAAGTCAGTAACTTATAACCACAGAACCACCCCAGACCTTTCATGACTAAAAACACCTAAGTATTAGATTTACTGCCATGGTCTAGTATGTCACTGCATCAGACACCATTCACAATGCTGGCCGATGTACGAGTAAAACATGACATATTATTTCCTAACCATTCACAATGCTGGCTGAGGTACGAGTAAAACATGACATATTATTTCCTAACCATTCACAATGCTGGCTGAGGTACGAGTAAAACATGACATATTATTTCCTAACCATTCACAATGCTGGCTGAGGTACGAGTAAAACAAGACATATTATTTCCTAACCATTCACAATGCTGGCTGAGGTACGAGTAAAACATGACATATTATTTCCTAACCATTCACAATGCTGGCTGAGGTACGAGTAAAACATGACATATTATTTCCTAACCATTCACAATGCTGGCTGAGGTACGAGTAAAACATGACATATTATTTCCTAACCATTCACAATGCTGGCTGAGGTACAAGTAAAACATGACATATTATTTCCTAACCATTCACAATGCTGGCTGAGGTACGAGTAAAACATGACATATTATTTCCTAACCATTCACAATGCTGGCTGAGGTACGAGTAAAACATGACATATTATTTCCTAACCATTCACAATGCTGGCTGAGGTACTAGTAAAACATGACATATTATTTTCTAACCATTCACAATGCTGGCTGAGGTACGAGTAAAACATTACCTATTATTTCCTAACCATTCACAATGCTGGCTGAGGTACTAGTAAAACATGACATATTATTTCCTAACCATTCACAATGCTGGCTGAGGTACGAGTAAAACATGACATATTATTTCCTAACCATTCACAATGCTGGCTGAGGTATGAGTAAAACATGAAAAATGATTTCGTAATTGTAAAAAATTCCCCAATCTTTTAAAAAAGATCTGAAATGGCAAGGCTTTAGTTCAGTGGGCTTTTCCATTGTTGAGGAAAGCAGGGGAAGTGTTGTGAGTAACAGAACTGCCTACGGTGTGGGGGAAGGGAAGCTGCTCGCTGATTGGCTGTAGTGACAAGGGTCCCTCCAAAAATCTATCACTATTCCAACTCAAATATGTCATTTTAAATAGCTAAATTCAATCCAGCTGGGCCTTTTTAACACAGACAGTTGTTCCTGCTGTAGATGTTATGCCTTTGTACAGATCTAAGATCAGTTCTCCTCCACAATGCATATTCAGTACCGGTCAATTGTTTGGACACACCTACAAATTCAATGTTTTTTCTTTATTTTAACTGTTGTCTAAGTTGGCCTTCCCTGTGGCTCAGTTGGTAGAGCATGGTGTGTGCAATGCCAGGGTTGTGGGTTAGATTCCCACGGGGGGCCAGTACAAAAAAAAAAAAAAAGAATGCATGAAATGTATGCATTCACTACTGTAAGTTGCTCTGGATAAGAGCTTCTGCTAAATAACTAAAATGTAAATGTAAAAAATGTACAATAATAGTGAAGACAACACAACTATGAAGTAACTCATATGGAATCATGTAGTAACCAAAAAAGTGTTAAACAAATCAAAATATATTTTATATTTGAAATTCTTCAAAGAAGCCACCCTTTGCCTTGATGACAGCTTTGCACACTCTTTGCATTTTCTCACCTGGAATGCTTTTCCAACAGTCTTGAAGGAGTTCCCACATATGCTGAGCAATTGTTGGCTGCATTTCCTTCACTCTGCGGTCCGATTCATCCCAAACCATCTCATAGGCATAGTTGTCTTCACAGTTAACTCTAATGAACTTATCTCCTGCAGCAGAAGTAACTCTGGGTCTTCCTTTCCTGTGGCAATCCTCATGAGAGCCAGCTTCATCATAGCGATGGATGGTTTTTGTGACTGCACTTGAAGATTCATTCAAAGTTTTTGAAAGTTTCCGTATTGACTGACTTTCATGTGTTAAAGTAATGACGGACTGTCATTTCTTTTTGCTTATTTGAGCTGTTCTTGCTATAATATAGACAAATAGGGCTATCTTTTGTATACCACCCCTACATTGTCACAACACAACTGATTGGCTCAAATGCATTTAAGAAAGAAAGAAATTCCACAAATGAACATTGAACAAGGCACACCTGTAAATTGAAATGCATTCCAGGTGACTACCTCATGGTAGATGATAGGAGATGGTCAAAAGATAAACGTTTTTTATTTTTTTTTAAGTCAAAATCAAACATAATAAAAAGTACATTTGAATGACACTAAGTGGCAGTGTTTTTACAACTAATGCCGGTTTGCCTGAGGCTGATGCCGTGCAGGAACACATGCATATACACACACTCTCAATCAAACAAACACATACAAGAACACACACATACATGTAATAGTGCCAGACATGCACACAAACATATACAGTTGGAATTGCTGTTATGATTTTAGTTGTCCTTGATGTCCTTTGTTTTAAATGTATTATTTTGTTTTATAATTTTTTTGCATTGTTGTTTGCTGTTTTCTTCTGTCTTTTCCTTTTTTCTGTTTAGTTCATTCTCTTGGTTGTTGGTGCATTGGGGGGTTCTTGGAGGTGGGGAATGGAATTAATTGTCTTTTTTTATTAGGGGGGACTGTGGGAGGGGTCTCGAATGGTTGAGGGACAGCTATTGGGGTGCTGTGGGGGGGATCTTGGAGGGTTGAGGGACAGCTATTGGGGAACTGTGGGAGGGGTCTCGAATGGTTGAGGGACAGCTATTGGGGAACTGTGGGGGGATCTTGGAGGGTTGAGGAACAGCTATTGGGGAACTGTGGGAGGGGTCTCGAATGGTTGAGGGACAGCTATTGGGGAACTGTGGGGGGGATCTTGGAGGGTTGAGGAACAGCTATTGGGGAACTGTGGGAGGGGTCTCGAATGGTTGAGGGACAGCTATTGGGGAACTGTGGGGGGATCTTGGAGGGTTGAGGGACAGCTATTGGGGAACTGTGGGAGGGGTCTCGAATGGTTGAGGGACAGCTATTGGGGAACTGTGGGGGGATCTTGGAGGGTTGAGGAACAGCTATTGGGGAACTGTGGGAGGGGTCTCGAATGGTTGAGGGACAGCTATTGGGGAACTGTGGGGGGATCTTGGAGGGTTGAGGAACAGCTATTGGGGAACTGTGGGAGGGGTCTCGAATGGTTGAGGGACAGCTATTGGGGAACTGTGGGGGGGATCTTGGAGGGTTGAGGAACAGCTATTGGGGAACTGTGGGAGGGGTCTCGAATGGTTGAGGGACAGCTATTGGGGAACTGTGGGGGGATCTTGGAGGGTTGAGGAACAGCTATTGGGGAACTGTGGGGGGATCTTGGAGGTTTGAGGGACAGCTATTGGGGAACTGTGGGGGGATCTTGGAGGATTGAGGGACAGCTATTGGGGAACTGTGGGGGGATCTTGGAGGGTTGAGGGACAGCAATTGGGGAACTGTGGGGGGGGATCTTGGAGGGTTGAGGGACAGCTATTGGGGAGCTGTGGGGGGGATCTTGGAGGGTTGAGGAACAGCTATTGGGGAGCTGTGGGGGGATCTTGGAGGTTTGAGGAACAGCTATTGGGGAGCTGTGGGGGGATCTTGGAGGGTTGAGGGACAGCTATTGGGGAGCTGTGGGGGGGATCTTGGAGGGTTGAGGGACAGCTATTGGGGAACTGTGGGGGGATCTTGGAGGGTTGAGGGACAGCTATTGGGGAACTGTGGGGGGATCTTGGAGGGTTGAGGGACAGCTATTGGGGAACTGTGGGGGGGATCTTGGAAGGTTGAGGGACAGCTATTGGGGAACTGTGGGGGGGATCTTGGAGGGTTGAGGGACAGCTATTGGGGAGCTGTGGGGGGGATCTTGGAGGGTTGAGGGACAGCTATTGGGGAACTGTGGGGGGGATCTTGGAGGGTTGAGGGACAGCTATTGGGGAACTGTGGGGGGATCTTGGAGAGTTGAGTGCCAGCTATTGGGGAACTGTGGGGGGGATCTTGGAGGGTTGAGGGACAGCTATTGGGGAACTGTGGGGGGATCTTGGAGGGTTGAGGGACAGCTATTGGGGAACTGTGGGGGGGATCTTGGAGGGTTCGGGTTTCACTAGATTGTGATCATGAAAAAGGAAACTATGACACACATTTTATATCACTATCATGCACACGCACCCTCACACATAAGGATGGCTATGTTGTGGACAGACTGATACATGTTTGATAGTGTCTTGATGCTGTATTGTTTGTCCTTCATGTTATAATACTTTAATGTTACCCATTCCTTGTGTTGTTTGTAATAAATAATAATATATATATATATTTTTAAATCAGTCGGGGTCTAAACTTACTGTTGAGAGTTAGAATAGAAGAATAGACAAGGTGTCATTTAGAAATGTGGTTGTTCATCAGCAGTTTTTCTCTTGAAAAAAATAAAGAGGTGGGGAAAAGTACATTCCACACAAATGACCTTCATTATATAAAAGAACAAATGTGTGTGTGAGGGGAAATTAACTTTCATACAGCCAAAAGGGGCGAGAAATTACACCAATATCAGTGGACAATTTGCACTAATGTAAATAAACATGGATGATGGAACATATTCCTTTTTGCTGACGTGATGAACCGCTAAGGGGACATAAATATTTACCATCTAAACCATGTGTGACCTCTCACCTCTCTGGCTGTAGAAGTGTTCTTCCTAACCAGTCCCTCAACAGCTCTCTGACTGAGCTCCACCCTCACTGGGTCTTCAGAGGAGAGGAAGGCTGAGGAGGGATGGAAGGATGAATGGATCAGTCTGTCAATAAAGTGTAGAGCTGCTGTCTATGCTGTCTGACAAAATCACTATTTTAGTAGTTCATTAAAGTAAATAAGGCTTTATGACTGCTGAATACCAACTATCAATCACTTAGATCGTGTATTTTCAGGTAGAGATACATCCTTGGGACGTCCCTAGCCTGTTGAAGTTGACATTTAAAATGGTTAAGGTTAGGGGTTAAGGTTAGGGTTTAAGGTAGGGATGTCCCAAGGATCCCAGATAGCATTGACCATTGTGCATTCTTCTGTCTCTTTTACATAGCAGGTGATGAGTTCTGACTTCTGAACTTGAAAATATGAAATATCCTTATTATGTGAAATTGAATGAAACAATAATGTATGTTGATGCTAATATGATGTACAATATTCCATTATGTTTCTATATGATAACAATACAGTAATATATTTAATATGATGTACAATATTCCATGATGTTTCTATATGATAACAATAGAGTAATATATTTAATATGATGTACAATATTCCATGATGTTTCTATATGATAACAATACAGTAATATGTTTAATATGCCATATACTATTTTTTTTAACCGTTTCACAAATTCATTTTAATTATCTTAATCATTATGATTCAACATCAGTTCACCGTCTCACCTCATACTGTATTGGAGCAGCAGCAGCTGACTGCCCGGTTCAACATCAGTTCACCGTCTCACCTCATACTGTATTGGAGCAGCAGCAGGTGACTGCCCAGTTCAACATCAGTTCACCGTCTCACCTCATACTGTATTGGAGCAGCAGCAGCTGACTGCCCGGTTCAACATCAGTTCACCGTCTCACCTCATACTGTATTGGAGCAGCAGCAGCTGACTGCCCGGTTCAACATCAGTTCACCGTCTCACCTTATACTGTATTGGAGCAGCAGCAGCTGACTTGATCGTTGATGCTAATCATCATGTTTGAATCTGAGAGTAAATAGAGCCGACTACACTCTAAAAATGAAGGGTTTAACTGGAGTTGTTCTCAGATCCCCTAAGAACCGTAGGGTTCTTGGTCAATGAAAAACAGCCCCAAAAGGTTCTTCAAAGAACTTGTTAGAAGGTGGGTTCATCGAGGAACCTCCGTTGTTGCTGGACTTCTTCCGGGAACTTCGCAATTACAACTGAAAACGATGGTGACAAGTTTGGATGCGACAACAGTTAAAAAGGTTAAGTTGGGTTGATGTTTGGCTCTGAATATGTCTCGAAATCATTTATTATAATAATATAACATACTAATAATGAATAACGAAGACAATGATGGTTTTCTGTGAATATCTTCCATAACGTTACTATAGTTAATGAACGTAAATATTAGAAAGCCGGGTTTGACCGTCGGCGTTGTATGAGCTACAGTACAGTACCGTTAGCTAGCTAGCTAACGTTATGTCCTAACTAGGCACAACTAGGTTTGGATTATTTCCTCAACTATATTCTTTCCCATATATTGTATACCGTTTCCATAAAGCCAACAACAGCTCTTATTCCTTCCCTTTCTCTGATGTATTTTGTAATGAAATTAGCAAGTGTAGTAAGATCATTGCTTTACTTTACTAGGACTGGAGACCACAGCAGCGATTCTGCTCTTGCCCTACCTCTTCAATGAGGACCCGAGTGGCCTTTATGTCCGTGACAAGGTATGCCTATGTAGTAGAGTGATGTTGTTCCCCTAGATTATGCACCAAGTTGCACGCAAGGACAGTTCAAGTAGGCCAGGGCAAGAGGGGATGTTAATAAGTTAATAACAATAATAATAATTCTCTTTACACTGTTTTGGTGTATATTAGTCGCTGTGTTTTAAACACACTTCTGTCGTATGTACTTGTTGGCCCATTTAGTTATATATTTACGTTGTTTGTCAGCTAGCTGGTTTACTAAGTTAGCTTAGAACTAGGCTAGTCGCTAATGCTAGCTAGCTAACATACCGACCATGAGTTCACTAAGCTACTCTCCTCCTGATAAAGAAGAGGTCTGCTGGACGGAGAAAGAGGCTCTCGTCAAAGAGGAGGAGGAAGAGAAGGATGTTACAATACAAAAACAAGTAAAGGGTGAGGCTGTTACAGTGAAAGAAGAAGAGAAAGACGTTTCAGTGAAAGAGGAGGAGGATCTTACTGTACAAAAAGAGGAGGATGCTGTTTTTGGAGTGAAAGAGGAGGAGGAGGAGATGACTGTCACATCCAAAAAGGAGGAAGAAGAAGAGGAGGAAACTGGATATCTGGTCCCGGTTTCCCAAACGCATCTTAAGGCGTCCAATGGTTCTAACGGTGAACTTAGCCATAAGATGGTTTTGAGAAACCGTTCCCTGATTAACACTAGTAAGTACTGTCTTAAATACAGAGGCACAAACTCTGCAGTTGTTGAACTGATGTGTGGTGTTAAAGGGGAAATATGCAATAACTACATCCATATTGTGACTTTTATATTAGTTATTTATAGCCATTGATTGTTGAAGAATATAACACATGCCTCATGAGCTTAGTTCAACTGTTGTACCCCATCAGATCCCCAAATAAGCTTTTTTTACTCCAATGTTTAGAAAGAATGTAAATCAACACTGTATAGCCTCAACATGGTTAAAACTATAATGTTGATATCATGGATGGTCAGTCCTTGCATTCATAGGTCTGTCTATGAATTTGAGAGTAGTTACATTTCTCCAGACCCATCATCTTATTACCAAGACAGTGATGGAATTACAACTTTGTTATTGTTTCAACTGCAGATTGATTGATGTGGCTTGTTTAAAGGGACAACCTGGGATTTAAACAGAAACAAAATGATTGCCCAGAGACTTGGTTTGGTAAACAGCTGAGGGATGGGGGAAGAAGTGTAACCACTCTGAAATTCATAGAGAAAGCTATTGTAGAAACCGTAACTCAACACCTAGCGACCTCTTCAAGAAGTTCAGACATCTTGGTGTAACAGTTATAAGATGTTGGCTTGACAGTTGCTGGACCCAGGTTTGAGTTCAGCTCAGGGCCTCCCCCTGAATTCACTACACTATGAATACAAGGACTGGCCATCCATAACGTCATAATGATAGTTTTAACCTGATTTCGAGGCTATATAGTATATTCTATAATTGCCAGTTAAGATTTGCTGTGGGGGTCAAATTGTTACAGCTGTTGATACAGTTGAAGTGGGAAGTTTACATACACTTATGTTGGAGTCATTAAAACTCGTTTTTCAACCACTCCATAAATTTGTTGTTAACAAACTATCATTTTGGCAAGTCGGTTAGGACATCCACTTTGTGCATGACACAAGTAATTTTTCCAACAGTTGTTTACAGACCGATTATTTCACTTATAACTCACTGTATCACAATTCCAGGGGGTTTGAAGTTTACATACACTAAGTTGACTGTGCCTTTAGCTTCCCTGTAGCTCAGTTGGTAGAGCATGGTGTTTGCAACACCAGCGTTGTGGGTTCGATTCCCACGGGGGGCCAGCACAGAAAAAAATGTATGATATGTATGAAATGTATGCATTCACTACTGTAAGTCGCTCTGGATAAGAGCGTCTGCTAAATGACTTAAATGTAAATGTAAATGTAAAGGTGAAACATACCTAGATTCAATAACATTTCTACGATTTAATAACATTCATGAATTGGTTTGAAACCTTTGTTTTAGAACCTTCTCAAAGTTGGTGCCTTGACGGTTTCTCACTCGTACCCTGACTTTTTAAAAGGGATTTTGGGACAATTAGCTTAGTTGTGTCACACGTTCCCTTAACTTTATTGACAACACCCAAATGGATACTGTCATTAAAACGGGTTTTCAATAATTACACATAATTCTTAATACTGTAGCTGTTTAGGTTACAGTCACATGTTCAACTATCATCAGCTGATCCAGGAAATCATTTTCCTGAATGCCAGTCAAATGACAAACATCACGACATGGGTATATTTGTTCTTAGGTGAAGTTATGGGTCCTACAGTAGGTCTATGTTATTGTTAGATGAAGTTAAGGGCCAATTTGGCAAACTGTGTACAATCCCTCATTGTCAGGCTGATGGAAAAGCCAAAGAGTATTTTACTGGTTTAATTTTTTTTAAGTACAAAGCGGTTGATTTGCGATGATCAAATCAAAGTTTATTTGTCACGTGCGACGAATACAACAGGTGTAGACCTTACAGTGAAATGCTTACTGACAGGCTCTAACCAATAGTGCGAAAAAAAGGTGTGTGTGTGTGTGTGTGTGTGTGTGTGTGTATGTGTGTGTGTGTGTGTAGGTAAGTAAAGAAATAAAACAACAGTAAAAAGACATTTGAAAATAAGAGTAGCAAGGCTATATACAGACACCGGTTAGTCAGGCTGATTGAGGTAGTATGTACATGTAGATATGGTTAAAGTGACTATGCATATATGATGAACAGAGAATAGCAGCAGCGTAAAAGAGGGGTTTGGGGGCACACAATGCAAATAGTCCGGGTAACCATTTGGTTACCTGTTCAGGAGTCTTATGGCTTGGGGGTAAAAACTGTTGAGAAGCCTTTTTGTCTTAGACTTGGCACTCCGGTATCGCCAAGCCATGCGGTAGTAGAGAGAACAGTCTATGACTGGGGTGGCTGGGGTCTGTGACAATTTTTAGGGTCTTCCTCTGACACCGCCTGGTGTAGAGGTGCTGGATGGTAGGCAGCTTTGCCCCAGTGATGTACTGGGCCGTACGCACAACCCTCTGAAGTGCCTTGCGGTCGGAGGCCGAGCAATTGCCGTACCAGGCAGTGATGCAACCGGTCAGGATACTCTGATGTTGCAGCTGTAGAACCTTTTGAGGATCTCAGGACCCATGCCAAATCTTTTTAGCTTCCCGAGGGGGAATAGGCTTTGTCGTGCCCTCTTCACGACTGTCTTCGTGTGTTTGGACCATTCTAGTTTGTTGTTGATGTGGACACCAAGGAATTTGAAGCTCTCAACCTGCTCCACTACAGCCCCGTCGATGAGAATGGGGACGTGCTCAGTGCTCCTTTTCCTGTAGTCCACAATCATCTCCTTAGTCTTGGTTACGTTGAGGGATAGGTTGTTATTCTGGCACCACCCGGCCAGGTCTCTGACCTCCTCCCTATAGGCTGTCTCGTCGTTGTAGGTGATCAGGCCTACCACTGTCGTGTCGTCAGCAAACTTAATGATGGTGTTGGAGTCATGCCTGGCCATGCAGTCGTGGGAGAACAGGGAGTACAGGAGAGGACTGAGCACGCACCCCTGGGGAGCTCCAGTGTTGAGGATCAGCGTGGCAGATGTGTTGCTACCTACCCTCACCACCTGGGGGCGGCCCATCAGGAAGTCCAGGATCCAGTTGCAGAGGGAGGTGTTTAGTCCCAGGTTCCTTAGCTTAGTGATGAGCTTTGAGGGTACTATGATGTTGAACGCTGAGCTGTAGTCAATGAATAGCATTCTCACATAAGTGTTCCTTTTGTCCAGGTGGGAAAGGGCAGTGTGGAGTGCAATAGAGATCGCATCATCTGTGGATCTGTTTGGGCGGTATGCAAATTGGAGTGGGTCTAGGGTTTCTGGGATAATGGTGTTGATGTGAGCCATTACCAGCCTTTCAAAGCACTTCATGGCTACGGACGTGAGTGCTACGGGTCTGTAGTCATTTAGGCAGGTTGCCTTTGTGTTCTTGGGCACAGTGACTATGGTGGTCTGCTCAATCAGGGACATGTTGAAAATGTCAGTAAAGACACCTGCCAGTTGGTCAGGACATGCCCGGAGCACACTTCCTGGTAATCCATCTGGCCCCGCAGCCTTGTGTATGTTGACCTGTTTAAAGGTCTTACTCATGTCGGCTACGGAGAGCGTGATCACACAGTCGTCCGGAACAGCTGATGCTCTCATGCATGCCTCATTGTTGCTTGCCTCGAAGCAAGCATAGAAGTGATTTAGCTCGTCTTGTAGGCTCGTGTCACTGGGCAGCTCGCGGCTGTGATTCCCTTTGTAGTCTGTAATAGTTTGCAAGCCCTGCCACATCCAACGAGCGTCGGAGTCGGTGTAGTACGATTCGATCTTAGTCCTGTATTGACGCTTTGCCTGTTTGATGGTTCGTCGCAGGGCATAGCGGGATTTCTTGTAAGCTTCCGGGTTAGAGTCCCGCACCTTGAAAGCAGCAGCTCTATCCTTTAGCTCAGTGCGAATGTTGCCTGTAATCCATGGCTTCTGGTTGGGGTATGTACGTACAGTCACTGTGGGGACGACGTCCTCAATGCAATTATTGATAAAGCCAGTGACTGATGTGGTGTATTCCTCAATGTCATCGGAAGAATCCCAGAACATGTTCCAGTCTGTGATAGCAAAACAGTCCTGTAGTTTAGCATCTGCTTCATCTGACCATTTTTTTATAGACTGAGTCACTGGTGCTTCCTGCTTTAATTTTTGCTTGTAAGCAGGAATCAGGATGATAAAGTTGTGGTCGGATTTACCAAATGGAGGGCGAGGGAGAGCTTTGTCTCTGTGTGTGGAGTAAAGGTGATCTAGAAATGTTTTCCCTCTAGTTGCACATTTAACATGTTGATAGAGATTTGGTAGAACTGATTTAAGTTTCCCTGCATTAAAATCTCCGGCCACTAGGAGCGCCGCCTCTGGGTGAGTGGTTTCCTGTTTGCTTATTTCCTTATACAGCTGACTGAGTGCGGTCTTCGTGCCAGCATCTGTCTGTGGTGGTAAATAAACAGCCACGAAAAGTATAGCTGAGAACTCTCTAGGCAAGTAGTGTGGCCTGCAATTTATCACAATATACTCTACTTCAGGCGAGCAAAATCTAGAGACTTCCTTAGATTTCATGCACCAGCTGTTGTTTACAAATATGCACAGACCGCCCCCCCTCGTCTTACCGGAGTGTGCTGTTCTATCCTGCCGGTGCAGCGTGTATCACGCTAGCTGAATATCCATGTCGTCATTCAATTCAGCCACGATTCTGTGAAACATAGGATATTACAGTTGTTGATGTCCCGTTGGGTAGGATATTCGTGAACGTACCTTGTCTAGTTTATTGTCCAAGGATTGCACGTTGGCGAGTAATATTGACGGTAATGGCAGCTTTACTACTCGCCTTCTGCGGGTCCGGACGAGGCATTCGGCTCTTCGTCCTCTGCGTCGCTTCCTTTTGCGAATAATTAGGATGTCGGCCCTGTGGGGTGTTTGGAGAATATCGTGTGAGTCCTGCTTGTTGTTGTTGTTGAAAAAATCTTTGTCTAATCCGAGGTGAGTGATCACTGTCCTGATATCCAGAAGCTCTTTTCTGCAGTAAGATACGGTTGCAGAAACATTTTGTACAAAATAATTTACCAATATCGCGAAAGAAAACATAATAGCACAATTGGTTAGGAGACCGTAAAACGGCAGCCATCTCCTCCGGAGCCATTTCTGAGTTAAAAGCGTTACCAAGCGGTTGATTTGCGATAATAACACAAACATTACATTAAGCAGGACATTCAAACAAGCCTTACAATTATAATCCAAAGTAGTGTGAAATGCACTCATACGCAACCTGGTAATGGAGGTTACTCCCCTGAGTTTTCCCCCATTCACATTCAGAATACATTGTGAAAAACTATTGGTTTCCTGATTAGCAGGGAGGTGTTTCTGCAATCAAATTGTGTGTGCATCGCCCTCGTGCTGCAATTTTATTAAACACAGAAAGGGGCCTGTATTGGAGACCAAAAGTCGTCTGGCACACTGCTTAGGATTTCAGCAACTTTAACTTTCTTCTAGCCTACAATCATCGATGTTACTACTAAAATATGACTATTCTTGCTAATTTTAAGACAATTGTCAAATAATCATTACATTCATTACAGATGTCAATTGCATGGCTACATCATGGCTACGCTGTTGGCATCACTTTTACAGTGGATTACCGCTGTTGCGGGCCTTTAAGGCCTTTAACCATCTGTCTGACTTTGTTGTTCACACAGGAGAGAGACGTGACTATCGTGGGTCCTCTAAGGAGCCTCAACAACCTCATGATGCTGACAAGGCAGAGAAGAGTCTCTCCACATTAGAACACCTCAAGAAAAACCCTCAGAGATCCACAGGGAAGAGAACTCACCGCTGCTCTGACTGTGGGAAGAGTTTTGTTTCTTCAGGACATTTAAAGTCACACCAGAGAATACACACGGGAGAGAAACCTTATAGCTGTGCTCAATGTGGGAAGAGTTTTACTACATCTGGCCAGCTGACTTTACACCAGAGAACACACTCAGGAGAGAAATCTTATAGCTGTGGTCAATGCAGGAAGACTTTTGTTCAATCTGGCCAGCTGACATTACACCAGAGAACACACACAGGAGAGAAACCTTATAGCTGTGATCAATGTGGGAAGAGTTTTGCTGCATCTAGCAATCTGACTCAACACCAGAGAATACACACAGGAGAGAAACCATATAGCTGTGATCAATATGGGAAGAGTTTTTCTGCATCTAGCAGTCTGACTAAACACCAGAGAATACACACAGGAGAGAAACCATATAGCTGTGATCAATGTGGGAAGAGTTTTGCTGCATCTAGCAATCTGACTCTACACCAGAGAATACACACAGGAGAGAAATCTTATAGCTGTTATCAATGTGGGAAGAGTTTTGGTCAATCTTGCCAGTTGACTTCACACCAGAGAACACACACAGGAGAGAAATCTTATAGCTGTGGTCAATGCGGGAAGACTTTTGTTCAATCTGGCCAGCTGACGTTACACCAGAGAACACACACAGGAGAGAAACCTTATAGCTGTGATCAATGTGGGAAGAGTTTTGCTGCATCTAGCAATCTGACTCAACACCAAAGAATACACACAGGAGAGAAACCCTATAGCTGTGATCAATGTGGGAAGAGTTTTGGTCAATCTGGGCAGCTGACTGTACACCAGAAAACACACACCGGAGAGAAACCTTATAGCTGTGCTCAATGTGGGAAGAGATGCACCCAGTCAGCAGACCTTAAAAAACATGAGAGAATACATACAGGAGAGAAACCTTATAGCTGTGCTCAATGTGGGAAGAGTTTTGCTGCATCTAGCGCTCTGACTCAACACCAGAGAACACACACAGGAGAATAGTATTTTAGCTGTGATCATTGTGGGAAGAGTTTTGGTCAATCTGGGAAGCTGACTGTACACAGGAGAGTACACACAGGACACTGTACACAGGAGAGTACACACAGGAGAGAAATTGTATAGCTGTGGTCAATGTGGGAAGAGTTTTGTTTCATCTAGCGGTCTGACAGTACACAAGAGAACACACACAGGAGAGAAATCTTATAGCTGTGACCAGAGATTCTCCGGTAAAAGACATCTGATCAAACATCAGAAAATACATGAATGAGTTGTTTCATGATTTCAATGAATTAATGTCACAATGTAGAATGTTTTAACATTGTAGAAGGAGTATTTTAATGATGTCACAATGTAGAACCCTAAACGTTTGTCCCCTGTTCTATTGATTTCAACATGATATGGATATTATCCTCAGGGGGAAAATCCAGGCTCTGAAATGGAAGAGTACTATTTATGTGATTTAACAAAAAAGTGACTAACAAAAAAAGAGTTGTTACACTTACCACGTTGGTGACCCACTGGAATCAAAATGCAACACTTCAAAATGTATCTGGCTGTTTTCTACAAATTGTCCTCTAACCAGTGATGTACACATTATTCCCAGATTCCGTGTGGTTTTTGAGCTGTTAGTTTTAACAGGATGTACTCCCTCTCTCGCGCGATATAAGTGATGACAAATAAGTGTTGTGTTTCTCTTAGTGTTGGTGACACAAACTCAAAATGTAGCTGACTGTCTTCTGCAGGTTGTCCTCTAACCAGTGAGGTAAAAGATGTCTCCCATTTCCATGTGTTTATTTTTAGTTGTGAAAGTTTCAACAGCACGTACAGCCTGATTTCCCCCTAATCGATATCAGTGATTTAATTTCAATGTACTTACAGCCTATACACATGGTCGCAGTATAATAAATTGGTCTATAATTAATTTTATTAACAATCCTACATCACTCCAGCATTTCTTGACAACATTCAAGTGCTAATTGTCTTTATTCCACTACTGAAGAAGCATGACTCAAATCACCTCATATTTCAAACATCCAGCCTGACAAAAGATACATTTTATGCCTCACCCTTAAGTGAATTATTGCCAATACATATTAACAAAGGGGTGTACATTTGCTGTTCATATTTCATATTTACAATTCATGTAACGTTTAGTAATCATAATTATTTATGCAATCAACTGACCATTTTTGGGTACAATTATATTGACATTGCTGCCCTGCTTTTAGAATATCAGGGTTCATTCTCAGATGTGCCAACCCAAATGTACTAGAGCATGACATTGGGGACTGGGCCCCGATCCAACAACATGCCTATCTAGTGAACCCTGAAAAGAGAGAGAAGCTCTGCAGTGAGGTGGAACGTTACTACGGATATTGCAGGAGTTTGCTCTTGAAATCAGACATGACTAATACAATTTCATTTGAGTTTCGTTTGGGCTCGTTCCAAGGGGACGAGAGATCTAGAAGCTAGTGAGTTTTAGGAAGACGAGAGTTCTAGAAGCTAGTGAGTTTTAGGAAGACGAGAGTTCTAGAAGCTAGTGGGTTTTAGGAAGACGAGAGTTCTAGAAGCTAGTGAGTTTTATGAAGACGAGAGTTCTAGAAGCTTGTGAGTTTTATGATTCTATATAAAGAAAAAGGAGAAAAAAATAATCCTATTGTATATTATTATTTAAATACGTGTTTTTTTCATGTTTTTAATTGTTGACATCCAGTAGACACCATGTTTATATTGGTGAAGGTGAAGCATTGTAGTTAATTATAATGTGAAATGGAAGTTGTTTTCTGTTGGTGGTGAGCAAACTTGTCCTAAAGAAATGTAGGATATATTTGTTGTCTTAAAGGGGAAGGTGTTACAGGCTTTGGTTTTTCCATTTATGTTTTGAGGTTGGACTTTAGCTCGTTAGCTCGTTAGCACGTCTAGCTCGTTAGCACGTCTAGCTCGTCAGCACGTCTAGCTCGTCAGCACGTCTAGCTCGTCAGCACGTCTAGCTCGTCAGCACGTCTAGCTCGTTAGCACGTCTAGCTCGTTAGCCCGTCTAGCCCGTCTAGCTCGTTAGCACGTCTAGCTCGTTAGCACGTAGGACGCACTGATTGGTGTCACCTCGTTAGTCAGTATGTGTTACACCTGTGCTGGCTTGTCCATCTCGTTAGTGGGAAGGTGTTTCACCTGAGCTGGTCCAGGTTCTATTTAAGAGTGTCTGGCCCAGTGCTCCAGTTGTCTTGATACATGTGGAGAGGCAACACCTTTAGTTGCTCCACCTTATTGGTTTGCTTCCTGTCTTTAAGTTTGGTGTGGGTTTTTCTTTTGTGTGCCTCTACTTGGGCAGATTTAGTGGGTCTCATGGTGGGTGTCTTTTAGGTCCCAGTTGTTGTTACTAGTCAACTTCCAGTGGACACCCCCATAGTGTCTTTCAGAGCCCCTCCTAAAAAACAAGTTATATTTTGGGTTGGACATTGCATCCAATTAATATTTTAATCAACGGAATTTCCTTAGGGTGCCAATTAGTCTTTAAGATGTTAATTTACTTTTTTATCCTCTTATGTTTGTTGTGTACTAAATATTTGTTTTTCTCCCCTGTGAAGCCATTGTGTTGCATCCATGTCTGAAATGTGCTGTATAAATAAAGCTGTATTTGATTTGAACATATTGCAAAACAAATTAACCCAATGACCGACAATCAACATACTCTTGCAAAACCAATTAACAAATATGTGCAAAAGCAACACATATTGGTCCATCTTAGTATGAAAAAGTATAAATTCAGTATATCTTCCACTGTCAAAATAGTGCAAATGGTATGCATGTTTAGTATCACTTTTCAACCAACCCAGTTCATTTGTTGAAAATGAAAAATGTTGAACTCAAAAATACATCAGAGGATATTATGTTGAAAATGATTCAACTACTGAAAACTGAAACAAACAAATGGATCATTCCCACCTTTCCAGCCTGCTGAAGGCGTGGTGGAGTGGTAAACACCACCCCCGGCTCTACCAGGGGCTTGAGGTGGTCTCCCACAGCTCTGCTTATGTCATGTTCTGTGGCCTTGCTGTTCCATTTCTTGACTGCCCCTGCAACACAGAAACACATTTAGTCATATTATATAAAACACTCAAAGTAATGGATATGGAGCATCTATGGCCTCAGTTACACCTGGCACCTAAATGTGACTTCTGTCATCTGATCACTCCAAGCTGCATTAGGTTCAGATCTACCAGGATGGGCCTTTGACATCGTCTGGATGCAGTCAGGCCACCAAATATGCATCAGCAATGTAAAGAGATGGGGTGAATGAGTGGGGAAAAATACATTTTACACAAATTACCTTCATATTAACAAAGAACAAATGTGTGTGCCTGAGAGTAAATTAACTTTCATACAGCCAAAAGGGGTAAGAAATTACACCAATTTCAGTGGACAATTTGCACTAATGTAAATAAACATAGATGGAACATTTTCCCTTTTGCTGAGGTGATGAACCGCTAAGGGGACATAAATATTTACCATCTAAACCATGTGTGACCTCTCACCTCTCTGGCTGTAGAAGTGTTCTTCCTAACCAGTCCCTCAACAGCTCTCTGACTGAGCTCCACCCTCACTGGGTCTTCAGAGGAGAGGAAGGCTGAGGAGGGATGGAAGGATGAATGGATCAGTCAGTCAATAATGTGTAGAGCTGCTGTCTATGCTGTCTTACAATATCACTATTTTAGTAGTTTATTAAAGTAAATAAGGCTTTATGACTGCTGAATACCAACTATCAATCACTTAGATCATGTATTTTCAGGTAGAGATACATCCTTGGGACGTCCCTAGCCCGTTGAAGTAGGGGTTAAGGTTAGGGTTTAGGGTAGGGATGTCCCAAGGATCCCAGATAGCATTGACCATTGTGCATTCTTCTGTCTCTTTTACATAGCAGGTGATGAGTTCTAACTTCTGAACTTGAAAATATTAAATATCCTTATTATGTGAAATTGAATGAAACAATAATGTATGTTGATGCTAATATGATGTACAATATTCCATGATGTTTCTATATGATAACAATAGAGTAATATATTTAATATGATGTACAATATTCCATGATGTTTCTATATGATAACAATACAGTAATATATTTAATATGATGTACAATATTCCATGATGTTTCTATATGATAACAATACAGTAATATATTTAATATGATGTACAATATTCCATGATGTTTCTATATGATAACAATACAGTAATATATTTAATATGATGTACAATATTCCATGATGTTTCTATATGATAACAATATACTAATATATTTAATATGATGTACAATATTCCATGATGTTTCTATATGATAACAATAGACTAATATATTTAATATGATGTACAATATTCCATGATGTTTCTATATGATAACAATAGACTAATATATTTAATATGATGTACAATATTCCATGATGTTTCTATATGATAACAATACAGTAATATATTTAATATGCCATAAACTACAGTTTCACTAATTCATTTTCTATTGTCATTGGTTACACTAATTGGACTGTTTGACTACAGAACCTGGTTCCAGTATTCATGACATTACCCTGAGGAAGGCACAGTGATGCTGAAGCGTTGGTAAATACCCATTATCATTATGACACACCCCTCACTACCCATTATCATTATAACACACCCCTCACTACCCATTATCATTATGACACACCCCTCACTACCCATTATCATTATGACACACCCCTCACTACCCATTATCATTATGACACACCCCTCACTACTCATTATCATTATGACACACCCCTCACTACCCATTATCATTATGACACACCCCTCAATACCCATTATCATTATGACACACCCCTCACTACCCATTATCATTATGACACACCCCTCACTACCCATTATCATTATGACACACCCCTCACTACCCATTATCATTATGACACACCCCTCACTACCCATTATCATTATGACATCACCCCTCACTACCCATTATCATTATGACATCACTACCCATTAAATTGCTGGGAGTTTATACATGGAGTGTGCGACTTTCTTTATTTTGATAGTTTATAGTTTATTCGCCGTTAGTCAGCACCTCCACACAAACAATTTCTCTGGGTGTGCGCCAGCTCATGTATTTTAAGGGTAGGTAGCAACACATCCGCCACGCTGATCCTCAACACAGGGACCCCTCTGGGGTGCGTGCTCAGCCCCCTCCTGTACTCCCTGTTCACTCACGACTGCACGGCCAGGCATGACTCCAACACCATCATTAAGTTGAGAGCTTCAAGTTCCTTGGTGTCCACATCACTAACAAACTATCATGGTCCAAGCACACCAAGACAGTCGTGAAGAGGGCACAACAAAACCTATTCCCCCTCAGGAGACTGAAAAGATTTAGCATGGGTCCTCAGATCCTCAAAAGATTCTACAGCTGCACCATCGAGAGCATCCTGACTGGTTGCATCCCTGCCTGGTATGGCAACTGCTCTGCCGCCGACCACAAGGCACTACAGAGGGTAGTGCGTACAGCCTAGTACATCACTGGGGCCAAGATTCCTGCCATCCAGGACCTCTATACCAGGCCGTGTCAGAGGAAGCCCCCCCCCACACTCTCTGTTATCATCTATGCATAGTCACTTTAATAACTCTACCTACATGTACATATTACCTCAATTTGCTCGACTAACCGGTGCCCCCACACATTGACTCTGTACCGGTACCCCCTGTATATAGTCTCCACATTGACTCTGTACCGGTACCCCCCTGTATATAGTCTCCACATTGACTCTGTACCGGTACCCCCTGTATATAGCCTCCACATTGACTCTGTACCGGTACCCCCTGTATATAGCCTCCACATTGACTCTGTACCGGTACACCCTGTATATAGCCTCCACATTGACTCTGTACCGGTACCCCCTGTATATAGCCTCCACATTGACTCTGTACCGGTACCCCCTGTATATAGCCTCCACATTGACTCTGTACCGGTACCCCCTGTATATAGCCTCCACATTGACTCTGTACCGGTACCCCCTGTATATAGCCTCCACATTGACTCTGTACCGGTACCCCCTGTATATAGCCTCCACATTGACTCTGTACCGGTATCCCCTGTATAAAGCCTCCACATTGACTCTGTACCGGTACCCCCTGTATAAAGCCTCCACATTGACTCTGTACCGTAATACCCTGTATATAGCCTCCACATTGACTCTGTACCGTAATACCCTGTATATAGCCTCCACATTGACTCTGTACCGGTACCCCCTGTATATAGTCTCCACATTGACTCTGTACCGGTACCCCCTGTATATAGTCTCCACATTGTACCGGTACCCCCTGTATATAGTCTCCACATTGACTCTGTACTGGTACCCCCTGTATATAGCCTCCACATTGTACCGGTACACCCTGTATATAGTTTCCACATTGACTCTGTACCGGTACCCCCTGTATATAGCCTCCACATTGTACCGGTACCCCCTGTATATAGTCTCCACATTGACTCTGTACCGGTACCCCCTGTATATAGCCTCCACATTGTACCGGTACCCCCTGTATATAGCCTCCACATTGACTCTGTACTGGTACCCCTGTATATAGTCTCCACATTGACTCTGTACCGGTACCCCCTGTATATAGTCTCCACATTGACTCTGTACGGGTACCCCCTGTATATAGCCTCCACATTGACTCTGTACCGGTACCCCCTGTATATAGCCTCCACATTGACTCTGTACCGGTACCCCCTGTATATAGCCTCCACATTGACTCTATACCGGTACCCCCTGTATATAGCCTCCACATTGACTCTGTACCGGAACCCCCCTGTATATAGTCTCCACATGGACTCTGTACCGGTACCCCCTGTATATAGCCTCAACATTGACTCTGTACCATAACACCCTGTATATAGTCTCCACATTGACTAGTACCGGTACCCCCTGTATATAGCTTCCACATTGACTCTGTACCGGTACCCGCCTGTATATAGCTTCCACATTGACTCTGTACCGGTACCCCCTGTATATAGTCTCCACATTGACTCTGTACCGGTACCCCCTGTATATAGCCTCCACATTGACTCTGTACCGGTACCCCCTGTATATAGCCTCCACATTGACTCTGGTACCAGTACCCCCTGTATATAGCCTCCACATTGACTCTGTACCGGTACCCCCTGTTATATTGTCTCCACATTGACTCTGTACCGGTACCCCCTGTATATAGCCTCCACATTGACTCTGTACCGGTACCCCCCTGTATATAGCCTCCACATTGACTCTGTACGGTACCCCCTGTATATAGCCTCCACATTGACTCTGTACCGGTACCCCCCTGTATATAGCCTCCACATTGACTCTGTACCGGTACCCCCTGTATATAGCCTCCACATTGACTCTGTACCGGTACCCCCTGTATATAGTCTCCACATTGACTCTGTATCGTAACACCCTGTATATAGCCTCCACATTGACTCTGTACCGGTACCTCCTGTATATAGCCTCCACATTGACTCTGTACCGGTACCCCTGTATATAGCCTCCACATTGACTCTGTACCGTAACACCCTGTATATAGCCTCCACATTGTACCGGTACACCCTGTATATAGTCTCCACATTGACTCTGTACCGGTACCCCCTGTATATAGCCTCCACATTGTACCGGTACCCCCTGTATATAGTCTCCACATTGACTCTGTACCGGTACCCCCTGTATATAGCCTCCACATTGTACCGGTACCCCCTGTATATAGCCTCCACATTGACTCTGTACTGGTACCCCTGTATATAGTCTCCACATTGACTCTGTACCGGTACCCCCTGTATATAGTCTCCACATTGACTCTGTACCGGTACCCCCTGTATATAGACTCCACATTGACTCTGTACCGGTACCCCCTGTATATAGCCTCCACATTGACTCTGTACCGGTACCCCCTGTATATAGCCTCCACATTGACTCTGTACCGGTATCCCCTGTATATAGCCTCCACATTGACTCTGTACCGATACCCCCTGTATATAGTCTCCACATTGACTCTGTACCGGTACCCCCTGTATATAGCCTCCACATTGACTCTGTACCATAACACCCTGTATATAGTCTCCACATTGACTCTGTACCGGTACCCCCTGTATATAGCTTCCACATTGACTCTGTACCGGTACCCCCTGTATATAGCTTCCACATTGACTCTGTACCGGTACCCCCTGTATATAGTCTCCACATTGACTCTGTACCGGTACCCCCTGTATATAGCCTCCACATTGACTCTGTACCGGTACCCCTGTATATAGCCTCCACATTGACTCTGTACCAGTACCCCCTGTATATAGCCTCCACATTGACTCTGTACCGGTACCCCCTGTATATAGTCTCCATATTGACTCTGTACCGGTACCCCCTGTATATAGCCTCCACATTGACTCTGTACCGGTACCCCCCTGTATATAGCCTCCACATTGACTCTGTACCGGTACCCCCTGTATATAACCTCCACATTGACTCTGTACCGGTACCCCCCTGTATATAGCCTCCACATTGACTCTGTACAGGTACCCCCTGTATATAGCCTCCACATTGACTCTGTACCGTAATACTCTGTATATAGCCTCCACATTGACTCTGTACCGTAATACCCTGTATATAGTCTCCACATTGACTCTGTACCGGTACCCCCTGTATATAGCCTCCACATTGACTCGGTACCCCCTGTATATAGCCTCCACATTGACTCTGTACCGGTACCCCCCTGTATATAGCCTCCACATTGACTCTGTACCGGTACCCCCTGTATATAGTCTCCACATTGACTCTTTACCGTAACACCCTGCATATAGCCTCCACATTGACTCTGTACCGGTACCCCCTGTATATAGTCTCCACATTGACTCTGTACCGTAACACCCTGTATATAGCCTCCACATTGACTCTGTACGGTACCCCCTGTATATAGCCTCCACATTGACTCTGTACCGGTACCCCCTGTATATAGCCTCCACATTGACTCTGTACCGGTACCCCCCCGTATATAGCCTCCACATTGACTCTGTACCGGTACCCCCTGTATATAGCCTCCACATTGACTCTGTACCGGTACCCCCCTGTATATAGCCTCCACATTGACTCTGTACCGGTACCCCCTGTATATAGCCTCCACATTGACTCTGTACCGTAATACCCTGTATATAGCCTCCACATTGACTCTGTACCGTAATACCCTGTATATAGTCTCCACATTGACTCTGTACCGGTACCCCCTGTATATAGCCTCCACATTGACTCGGTACCCCCTGTATATAGCCTCCACATTGACTCGGTACCCCCCTGTATATAGCCTCCACATTGACTCTGTACGGTACCCCCTGTATATAGCCTCCACATTGACTCTGTACCGGTACCCCCTGTATATAGTCTCCACATTGACTCTGTACCGTAACACCCTGCATATAGCCTCCACATTGACTCTGTACCGGTACCCCCTGTATATAGTCTCCACATTGACTCTGTACCGTAACACCCTGTATATAGCCTCCACATTGACTCTGTACCGGTACCCCCCTGTATATAGCCTCCACATTGACTCTGTACCGGTACCCCCTGTATATAGCCTCCACATTGACTCTGTACCGGTACCCCCTGTATATAGCCTCCACATTGACTCTGTACCGTAACACCCTGCATATAGCCTCCACATTGACTCTGTACCGGTACCCCCTGTATATAGCCTCCACATTGACTCTGTACCGGTACCCCCTGTATATAGCCTCCACATTGACTCTGTACCGTAACACCCTGCATATAGCCTCCACATTGACTCTGTACCGTAACACCCTGCATATAGCCTCCACATTGACTCTGTACCGGTACCCCCTGTATATAGCCTCCACATTGACTCTGTACCAGTACCCCCTGTATATAGTCTCCACATTGACTCTGTACCGGTACCCCCTGTATATAGTCTCCACATTGACTCTGTACCGGTACCCCCTGTATATAGCCTCCACATTGACTCTGTACCGGTACCCCCCTGTATATAGCCTCCACATTGACTCTGTACCAGTACCCCCTGTATATAGCCTCCACATTGACTCTGTACCGGTACCCCCTGTATATAGTCTCCACATTGACTCTGTACCGGTACCCCCTGTATATAGCCTCCACATTGACTCTGTACCGGTACCCCCCTGTATATAGCCTCCACATTGACTCTGTACCGGTACCCCCTGTATATAGCCTCCACATTGACTCTGTACCGGTACCCCCCTGTATATAGCCTCCACATTGACTCTGTACCGGTACCCCCTGTATATAGCCTCCACATTGACTCTGTACCGTAATACCCTGTATATAGCCTCCAAATTGACTCTGTACCGTAATACCCTGTATATAGTCTCCACATTGACTCTGTACCGGTACCCCTGTATATAGCCTCCACATTGACTCGGTACCCCCTGTATATAGCCTCCACATTGACTCTGTACCGGTACCCCCTGTATATAGCCTCCACATTGACTCTGTACCGGTACCCCCTGTATATAGTCTCCACATTGACTCTGTACCGTAACACACTGCATATAGCCTCCACATTGACTCTGTACCGGTACCCCCTGTATATAGTCTCCACATTGACTCTGTACCGTAACACCCTGTATATAGCCTCCACATTGACTCTGTACCGGTACCCCCTGTATATAGCCTCCACATTGACTCTGTACCGGTACCCCCTGTATATAGCCTCCACATTGACTCTGTACCGGTACCCCCCTGTATATAGCCTCCACATTGACTCTGTACCGGTACCCCCTGTATATAGCCTCCACATTGACTCTGTACCGGTACCCCCCTGTATATAGCCTCCACATTGACTCTGTACCGGTACCCCCTGTATATAGCCTCCACATTGACTCTGTACCGTAATACCCTGTATATAGCCTCCACATTGACTCTGTACCGTAATACCCTGTATATAGTCTCCACATTGACCCTGTACCGGTACCCCCTGTATATAGCCTCCACATTGACTCTGGTACCCCTGTATATAGCCTCCACATTGACTCTGTACGGTCCCCCCCTGTATATAGCCTCCATATTGACTCTGTACCGGTACCCCCCTGTATATAGTCTCCACATTGACTCTGTACCGTAACACCCTGCATATAGCCTCCACATTGACTCTGTACCGGTACCCCCTGTTAATATAGTCAACATGACTCTGTACCGTAACACCCTGTATATAGCCTCCACAATTGACTCTGTACCGGTACCCCCTGTATATAGCCTCCACATGACTCTGTACCGGTACCCCCCTGTATATAGCCTCCACATTGACTCTGTACCGGTACCCCCTGTATATAGCCTCCACATTGACTCTGTACCGTAACACCCTGCATATAGCCTCCACATTGACTCTGTACCGGTACCCCCTGTATATAGCCTCCACATTGACTCTGTACCGGTACCCCCTGTATATAGCCTCCACATTGACTCTGTACCGTAACACCCTGCATATAGCCTCCACATTGACTCTGTACCGTAACACCCTGCATATAGCCTCCACATTGACTCTGTACCGGTACCCCCTGTATATAGCCTCCACATTGACTCTGTACCAGTACCCCCTGTATATAGTCTCCACATTGACTCTGTACCGGTACCCCCTGCATATAGCCTCCACATTGACTCTGTACCGTAACACCCTGTATATAGCCTCCACATTGACTCTGTACCGGTACCCCCTGTATATTGTCTCCACATTGACTCTGTACCGGTACCCCCTGTATATAGCCTCCACATTGACTCTGTACCGGTACCCCCTGTATATATCCTCCACATTGACTCTGTACCGGTACCCCCTGTATATAGCCTCCACATTGACTCTGTACCGGTACCCCCTGTATATAGCCTCCACATTGACTCTGTACCGGTACCCCCTGTATATAGCCTTCACATTGACTCTGTACCGGTACACCCTGTATATAGCCTCCACATTGACTCTGTACCGGTACCCCCTGTATATAGCCTCCACATTGACTCTGTACCGGTACCCCCTGTATATAGCCTCCACATTGACTCTGTACCGGTACCCCCTGTATATAGCCTCCACATTGACTCTGTACCGGTACCCCCTGTATATAGCCTCCACATTGACTCTGTACCGGTACCCCCTGTATATAGCCTCCACATTGACTCTGTACCGGTACCACCTGTATAAAGCCTCCACATTGACTCTGTACCGGTACCCCCTGTATAAAGCCTCCACATTGACTCTGTACCGTAATACCCTGTATATAGCCTCCACATTGACTCTGTACCGTAATACCCTGTATATAGCCTCCACATTGACTCTGTACCGGTACCCCCTGTATATAGTCTCCACATTGACTCTGTACCGGTACCCCCTGTATATAGCCTCCACATTGTACCGGTACCCCCTGTATATAGCCTCCACATTGACTCTGTACCAGTACCCCCTGTATATAGTCTCCACATTGACTCTGTACCGGTACCCCCTGTATATAGTCTCCACATTGACTCTGTACCGGTACCCCCTGTATATAGCCTCCACATTGACTCTGTACCGGTACCCCCTGTATATAGCCTCCACATTGACTCTGTACCAGTACCCCCTGTATATAGCCTCCACATTGACTCTGTACCGGTACCCCCCTGTATATAGTCTCCACATTGACTCTGTACCGGTACCCCCTGTATATAGCCTCCACATTGACTCTGTACCGGTACCCCCCTGTATATAGCCTCCACATTGACTCTGTACCGGTACCCCCTGTATATAGCCTCCACATTGACTCTGTACCGGTACCCCCCTGTATATAGCCTCCACATTGACTCTGTACCGGTACCCCCTGTATATAGCCTCCACATTGACTCTGTACCGTAATACCCTGTATATAGCCTCCAAATTGACTCTGTACCGTAATACCCTGTATATAGTCTCCACATTGACTCTGTACCGGTACCCCTGTATATAGCCTCCACATTGACTCGGTACCCCCTGTATATAGCCTCCACATTGACTCTGTACCGGTACCCCCTGTATATAGCCTCCACATTGACTCTGTACCGGTACCCCCTGTATATAGTCTCCACATTGACTCTGTACCGTAACACACTGCATATAGCCTCCACATTGACTCTGTACCGGTACCCCCTGTATATAGTCTCCACATTGACTCTGTACCGTAACACCCTGTATATAGCCTCCACATTGACTCTGTACCGGTACCCCCTGTATATAGCCTCCACATTGACTCTGTACCGGTACCCCCTGTATATAGCCTCCACATTGACTCTGTACCGGTACCCCCCTGTATATAGCCTCCACATTGACTCTGTACCGGTACCCCCTGTATATAGCCTCCACATTGACTCTGTACCGGTACCCCCCTGTATATAGCCTCCACATTGACTCTGTACCGGTACCCCCTGTATATAGCCTCCACATTGACTCTGTACCGTAATACCCTGTATATAGCCTCCACATTGACTCTGTACCGTAATACCCTGTATATAGTCTCCACATTGACCCTGTACCGGTACCCCCTGTATATAGCCTCCACATTGACTCGGTACCCCCTGTATATAGCCTCCACATTGACTCTGTACCGGTACCCCCTGTATATAGCCTCCATATTGACTCTGTACCGGTACCCCCTGTATATAGTCTCCACATTGACTCTGTACCGTAACACCCTGCATATAGCCTCCACATTGACTCTGTACCGGTACCCCCTGTATATAGTCTCCACATTGACTCTGTACCGTAACACCCTGTATATAGCCTCCACATTGACTCTGTACCGGTACCCCCCTGTATATAGCCTCCACATTGACTCTGTACCGGTACCCCCTGTATATAGCCTCCACATTGACTCTGTACCGGTACCCCCTGTATATAGCCTCCACATTGACTCTGTACCGTAACACCCTGCATATAGCCTCCACATTGACTCTGTACCGGTACCCCCTGTATATAGCCTCCACATTGACTCTGTACCGGTACCCCCTGTATATAGCCTCCACATTGACTCTGTACCGTAACACCCTGCATATAGCCTCCACATTGACTCTGTACCGTAACACCCTGCATATAGCCTCCACATTGACTCTGTACCGGTACCCCCTGTATATAGCCTCCACATTGACTCTGTACCAGTACCCCTGTATATAGTCTCCACATTGACTCTGTACCGGTACCCCCTGCATATAGCCTCCACATTGACTCTGTACCGTAACACCCTGTATATAGCCTCCACATTGACTCTGTACCGGTACCCCCTGTATATTGTCTCCACATTGACTCTGTACCGGTACCCCCTGTATATAGCCTCCACATTGACTCTGTACCGGTACCCCCTGTATATATCCTCCACATTGACTCTGTACCGGTACCCCCTGTATATAGCCTCCACATTGACTCTGTACCGGTACCCCCCTGTATATAGCCTCCACATTGACTCTGTACCGGTACCCCCTGTATATAGCCTTCACATTGACTCTGTACCGGTACACCTGTATATAGCCTCCACATTGACTCTGTACCGGTACCCCCTGTATATAGCCTCCACATTGACTCTGTACCGGTACCCCCTGTATATAGCCTCCACATTGACTCTGTACCGGTACCCCCTGTATATAGCCTCCACATTGACTCTGTACCGGTACCCCCTGTATATAGCCTCCACATTGACTCTGTACCGGTACCCCCTGTATATAGCCTCCACATTGACTCTGTACCGGTACCACCTGTATAAAGCCTCCACATTGACTCTGTACCGGTACCCCCTGTATAAAGCCTCCACATTGACTCTGTACCGTAATACCCTGTATATAGCCTCCACATTGACTCTGTACCGTAATACCCTGTATATAGCCTCCACATTGACTCTGTACCGGTACCCCCTGTATATAGTCTCCACATTGACTCTGTACCGGTACCCCCTGTATATAGCCTCCACATTGTACCGGTACCCCCTGTATATAGTCTCCACATTGACTCTGTACCGGTACCCCCTGTATATAGCCTCCACATTGTACCGGTACACCCTGTATATAGTCTCCACATTGACTCTGTACCGGTACCCCCTGTATATAGCCTCCACATTGTACCGGTACCCCCTGTATATAGTCTCCACATTGACTCTGTACCGGTACCCCCTGTATATAGCCTCCACATTGTACCGGTACCCCCTGTATATAGCCTCCACATTGACTCTGTACTGGTACCCCTGTATATAGTCTCCACATTGACTCTGTACCGGTACCCCTGTTATAGTCTCCACATTGACTCTGTACCGGTACCCCCTGTATATAGCCTCCACATTGACTCTGTACCGGTACCCCCTGTATATAGCCTCCACATTGACTCTGTACCGGTACCCCTATAGCCTCCACTTGACTCTGTACCTAGCCTCCACATTGACTCTGTACCGGTACCCCCTGTATATAGCCTCCACATTGACTCTGTACCGGAACCCCCTGTATATAGTCTCAACATTGACTCTGTACCGGTACCCCCTGTATATAGCCTCCACATTGACTCTGTACCATAACACCCTGTATATAGTCTCCACATTGACTAAGTACCGGTACCCCCTGTATATAGCTTCCACATTGACTCTGTACCGGTACCCCCTGTATATAGCTTCCACATTGACTCTGTACCGGTACCCCCTGTATATAGTCTCCACATTGACTCTGTACCGGTACCCCCTGTATATAGCCTCCACATTGACTCTGTACCGGTACCCCCTGTATATAGCCTCCACATTGACTCTGTACCAGTACCCCCTGTATATAGCCTCCACATTGACTCTGTACCGGTACCCCCTGTATATTGTCTCCACATTGACTCTGTACCGGTACCCCCTGTATATAGCCTCCACATTGACTCTGTACCGGTACCCCCCTGTATATAGCCTCCACATTGACTCTGTACCGGTACCCCCTGTATATAGCCTCCACATTGACTCTGTACCGGTACCCCCCTATATATAGCCTCCACATTGACTCTGTACCGGTACCCCCTGTATATAGCCTCCACATTGACTCTGTACCGGTACCCCCTGTATATAGTCTCCACATTGACTCTGTACCGTAACACCCTGTATATAGCCTCCACATTGACTCTGTACCGGTACCTCCTGTATATAGCCTCCACATTGACTCTGTACCGGTACCCCTGTATATAGCCTCCACATTGACTCTGTACCGTAACACCCTGTATATAGCCTCCACATTGTACCGGTACACCCTGTATATAGCCTCCACATTGACTCTGTACCGGAACCCCCTGTATATAGCCTCCACATTGACTCTGTACCGTAACACCCTGTATATAGCCTCCACATTGTACCGGTACCCCCTGTATATAGCCTCCACATTGACTCTGTACCGGAACCCCCTGTATATAGTCTCCACATTGACTCTGTACCGGTACCCCCTGTATATAGCCTCCACATTGACTCTGTACCATAACACCCTGTATATAGTCTCCACATTGACTAAGTACCGGTACCCCCTGTATATAGCTTCCAGATTGACTCTGTACCGGTACCCCCTGTATATAGCTTCCACATTGACTCTGTACCGGTACCCCCTGTATATAGTCTCCACATTGACTCTGTACCGGTACCCCCTGTATATAGCCTCCACATTGACTCTGTACCGGTACCCCCTGTATATAGCCTCCACATTGACTCTGTACCAGTACCCCCTGTATATAGCCTCCACATTGACTCTGTACCGGTACCCCCTGTATATAGCCTCCACATTGACTCTGTACCGGTACCCCCCTGTATATAGCCTCCACATTGACTCTGTACCGGTACCCCCCTATATATAGCCTCCACATTGACTCTGTACCGGTACCCCCTGTATATAGCCTCCACATTGACTCTGTACCGGTACCCCCTGTATATAGTCTCCACATTGACTCTGTACCGTAACACCCTGTATATAGCCTCCACATTGACTCTGTACCGTACCTCCTGTATATAGCCTCCACATTGACTCTGTACCGGTACCCCTGTATATAGCCTCCACATTGACTCTGTACCGTAACACCCTGTATATAGCCTCCACATTGTACCGGTACACCCTGTATATAGTCTCCACATTGACTCTGTACCGGTACCCCCTGAATATAGCTTCCACATTGACTCTGTACCGGTACCCCCTGTATATAGTCTCCACATTGACTCTGTACCGGTACCCCCTGTATATAGCCTCCACATTGACTCTGTACCGGTACCCCCTGTATATAGCCTCCACATTGACTCTGTACCAGTACCCCCTGTATATAGCCTCCACATTGACTCTGTACCGGTACCCCCTGTATATTGTCTCCACATTGACTCTGTACCGGTACCCCCTGTATATAGCCTCCACATTGACTCTGTACCGGTACCCCCCTGTATATAGCCTCCACATTGACTCTGTACCGGTACCCCCCTGTATATAGCCTCCACATTGACTCTGTACCGGTACCCCCTGTATATAGCCTCCACATTGACTCTGTACCGGTACCCCCTGTATATAGCCTCCACATTGACTCTGTACCAGTACCCCCTGTATATAGCCTCCACATTGACTCTGTACCGGTACCCCCTGTATATTGTCTCCACATTGACTCTGTACCGGTACCCCCTGTATATAGCCTCCACATTGACTCTGTACCGGTACCCCCCTGTATATAGCCTCCACATTGACTCTGTACCGGTACCCCCCTGTATATAGCCTCCACATTGACTCTGTACCGGTACCCCCTGTATATAGTCTCCACATTGACTCTGTACCGGTACCCCCTGTATATAGTCTCCACATTGACTCTGTACCGTAACACCCTGTATATAGCCTCCACATTGACTCTGTACCGGTACCTCCTGTATATAGCCTCCACATTGACTCTGTACCGGTACCCCTGTATATAGCCTCCACATTGACTCTGTACCGTAACACCCTGTATATAGCCTCCACATTGTACCGGTACACCCTGTATATAGTCTCCACATTGACTCTGTACCGGTACCCCCTGTATATAGCCTCCACATTGTACCGGTACCCCCTGTATATAGCCTCCACATTGACTCTGTACCATAACACCCTGTATATAGTCTCCACATTGACTCTGTACCGGTACCCCCTGTATATAGCTTCCACATTGACTCTGTACCGGTACCCCCTGTATATAGCTTCCACATTGACTCTGTACCGGTACCCCCTGTATATAGTCTCCACATTGACTCTGTACGGGTACCCCCTGTATATAGCCTCCACATTGACTCGGACCCCCTGTATATAGCCTCCACATTGACTCTGTACCGGTACCCCTTGTATATAGCCTCCACATTGACTCTGTACCGGTACCCCCTGTATATAGTCTCCACATTGACTCTGTACCGTAACACCCTGCATATAGCCTCCACATTGACTCTGTACCGGTACCCCCTGTATATAGTCTCCACATTTACTCTGTACCGTAACACCCTGTATATAGCCTCCACATTGACTCTGTACCGGTACCCCCTGTATATAGCCTCCACATTGACTCTGTACCGGTACCCCCTGTATATAGCCTCCACATTGACTCTGTACCGGTACCCCCCTGTATATAGCCTCCACATTGACTCTGTACCGGTACCCCCTGTATATAGCCTCCACATTGACTCTGTACCGGTACCCCCCTGTATATAGCCTCCACATTGACTCTGTACCGGTACCCCCTGTATATAGCCTCCACATTGACTCTGTACCGTAATACCCTGTATATAGCCTCCACATTGACTCTGTACCGTAATACCCTGTATATAGTCTCCACATTGACTCTGTACCGGTACCCCCTGTATATAGCCTCCACATTGACTCGGTACCCCCTGTATATAGCCTCCACATTGACTCTGTACCGGTACCCCCTGTATATAGCCTCCACATTGACTCTGTACCGGTACCCCCTGTATATAGTCTCCACATTGACTCTGTACCGTAACACCCTGTATATAGCCTCCACATTGACTCTGTACCGGTACCCCCTGTATATAGCCTCCACATTTACTCTGTACCGGTACCCCCTGTATATAGTCTCCACATTGACTCTGTACCGTAACACCCTGTATATAGCCTCCACATTGACTCTGTACCGGTACCCCCTGTATATAGTCTCCACATTGACTCTGTACCGTAACACCCTGTATATAGCCTCCACATTGACTCTGTACCGGTACCCCCTGTATATAGCCTCCACATTGACTCTGTACCGGTACCCCCTGTATATAGCCTCCACATTGACTCTGTACCGGTACCCCCTGTATATAGCCTCCACATTGACTCTGTACCGTAACACCCTGCATATAGCCTCCACATTGACTCTGTACCGGTACCCCCTGTATATAGCCTCCACATTGACTCTGTACCGGTACCCCCTGTATATAGCCTCCACATTGACTCTGTACCGGTACCCCCTGTATATAGCCTCCACATTGACTCTGTACCGTAACACCCTGCATATAGCCTCCACATTGACTCTGTACCGGTACCCCCCTGTATATAGCCTCCACATTGACTCTGTACCGTAATACCCTGTATATAGCCTCCACATTGACTCTGTACCGTAATACCCTGTATATAGTCTCCACATTGACTCTGTACCGGTACCCCCTGTATATAGCCTCCACATTGACTCGGTACCCCCTGTATATATCCTCCACATTGACTCTGTACCGGTACCCCCTGTATATAGCCTCCACATTGACTCTGTACCGGTACCCCCTGTATATAGTCTCCACATTGACTCTGTACCGTAACACCCTGCATATAGCCTCCACATTGACTCTGTACCGGTGCCCCCTGTATATAGTCTCCACATTGACTCTGTACCGTAACACCCTGTATATAGCCTCCACATTGACTCTGTACCGGTACCCCCTGTATATAGCCTCCACATTGACTCTGTACCGGTACCCCCTGTATATAGCCTCCACATTGACTCTGTACCGGTACCCCCTGTATATAGCCTCCACATTGACTCTGTACCGTAACACCCTGCATATAGCCTCCACATTGACTCTGTACCGGTACCCCCTGTATATAGCCTCCACATTGACTCTGTACCGGTACCCCCTGTATATAGCCTCCACATTGACTCTGTACCGGTACCCCCCTGTATATAGCCTCCACATTGACTCTGTACCGGTACCCCCTGTATATAGCCTCCACATTGACTCTGTACCGGTACCCCCTGTATATAGCCTCCACATTGACTCTGTACCGGTACCCCCTGTATATAGCCTCCACATTGACTCTGTACCGGTACCCCCTGTATATAGCCTCCACATTGACTCTGTACCGTAATACCCTGTATATAGCCTCCACATTGACTCTGTACCGGTACCTCCTGTATATAGTCTAGCTATTGTTATTTAACTTCTGCTCTTTAATTACTGGTTCCTTTTATTTATTTCTTATTTGTGCTTTTTAAAACTGCATTGTTGGTTAGGGGCTTGTAAGTAAGCATTTCACTGTAAGGTCAAATTCAATTTGATTTGATAGACTCATAGTACAGAATGAATGACTGACTTCCCAGTTCAACGTCAGTTCACCGTCTCACCTCATACTGTATTGGAGCAGCAGCAGCTGACTGCCCAGTTCAACATCAGTTCACCGTCTCACCTCATACTGTATTGGAGCAGCAGCAGCTGACTGCCCGGTTCAACATCAGTTCACCGTCTCACCTCATACTGTATTGGAGCAGCAGCAGCTGACTGCCCGGTTCAACATCAGTTCACCGTCTCACCTCATACTGTATTGGAGCAGCAGCAGCTGACTGCCCGGTTCAACATCAGTTCACCGTCTCACCTCATACTGTATTGGAGCAGCAGCAGCTGACTGCCCGGTTCAACATCAGTTCACCGTCTCACCTCTTACTGTATTGGAGCAGCAGCAGCTGACTGCCCGGTTCAACATCAGTTCACCGTCTCACCTCACACTGTATTGGAGCAGCAGCAGCTGACTGCCCGGTTCACCATCAGTTCACCGTCTCACCTCATACTGTATTGGAGCAGCAGCAGCTGACTGCCCGGTTCAACATCAGTTCACCGTCTCACCTCATACTGTATTGGAGCAGCAGCAGCTGACTGCCCGGTTCAACATCAGTTCACCGTCTCACCTCATACTGTATTGGAGCAGCAGCAGCTGACTGCCCGGTTCAACATCAGTTCACCGTCTCACCTCATACTGTATTGGAGCAGCAGCAGCTGACTGCCCGGTTCAACATCAGTTCACCGTCTCACCTCTTACTGTATTGGAGCAGCAGCAGCTGACTGCCCGGTTCAACATCAGTTCACCGTCTCACCTCACACTGTATTGGAGCAGCAGCAGCTGACTGCCCGGTTCACCATCAGTTCACCGTCTCACCTCATACTGTATTGGAGCAGCAGCAGCTGACTGCCCGGTTCAACATCAGTTCACCGTCTCACCTCATACTGTATTGGAGCAGCAGCAGCTGACTGCCCGGTTCAACATCAGTTCACAGTCTCACCTCATACTGTATTGGAGCAGCAGCAGCTGACTGCCCGGTTCAACATCAGTTCACCGTCTCACCTCATACTGTATTGGAGCAGCAGCAGCTGACTGCCCGGTTCAACATCAGTTCACCATCTCACCTCATACTGTATTGGAGCAGCAGCAGCTGACTGCCCGGTTCAACATCAGTTCACCGTCTCACCTCATACTGTATTGGATCAGCAGCAGCTGACTGCCCGGTTCAACATCAGTTCACCGTCTCACCTCATACTGTATTAGAGCAGCAGCAGCTGACTGCCCGGTTCAACATCAGTTCACCGTCTCACCTCATATTGTATTGGAGCAGCAGCAGCTGACTGCCCAGTTCAACATCAGTTCACCGTCTCACCTCATACTGTATTGGAGCAGCAGCAGCTGACTGCCCGGTTCAACATCAGTTCACCGTCTCACCTCATACTGTATTGGAGCAGCAGCAGCTGACTGCCCGGTTCAACATCAGTTCACCGTCTCACCTCATACTGTATTGGAGCAGCAGCAGTTGACTGCCCGGTTCAACATCAGTTCACCGTCTCACCTCATACTGTATTGGAGCAGCAGCAGCTGACTGCCCGGTTCAACATCAGTTCACCGTCTCACCTCATACTGTATTAGAGCAGCAGCAGCTGACTGCCCGGTTCAACATCAGTTCACCGTCTCACCTCATATTGTATTGGAGCAGCAGCAGCTGACTGCCCAGTTCATCATCAGTTCACCGTCTCACCTCATACTGTATTGGAGCAGCAGCAGCTGACTGCCCAGTTCAACATCAGTTCACCGTCTCACCTCATACTGTATTGGAGCAGCAGCAGCTGACTGCCCAGTTCAACATCAGTTCACCGTCTCACCTCATACTGTATTGGAGCAGCAGCAGCTGACTGCCCAGTTCAACATCAGTTCACCGTCTCACCTCATACTGTATTGGAGCAGCAGCAGCTGACTGCCCAGTTCAACATCAGTTCACCGTCTCACCTCATACTTTATTAGAGCAGCAGCAGCTGACTGCCCGGTTCAACATCAGTTCACCGTCTCACCTCATATTGTATTGGAGCAGCAGCAGCTGACTGCCCGGTTCAACATCAGTTCACCGTCTCACCTCATACTGTATTGGAGCAGCAGCAGCAGCTGACTGCCCAGTTCAACATCAGTTCACCGTCTCACCTCATACTGTATTGGAGCAGCAGCAGCTGACTGCCCAGTTCAACATCAGTTCACCGTCTCACCTCATACTGTATTGGAGCAGCAGCAGCTGACTTGATTGTTGATACTAGTCATCATGTTTGAATCTGAGAGTAAATAGAGCCGACTACACTCTAAAAATGAAGGGTTCAACTGGAGTTGTTCTCAGATCCCCTAAGAACCGTAGGGTTCTTGGTCAATGAAAAACAGCCCCAAAAGGTTCTTCAAAGAACTTGTTAGAAGGTGGGTTCATAGAGGAACCTCCGTTGTTGCTGGACTTCTTCCGGGAACTTCGCAATTACAACTGAAAACGATGGTGACAAGTTTGGATGCGACAACAGTTAAAAAGGTTAAGTTGGGTTGATGTTTGTCTCTGAATATGTCTCGAAATCATTTATTATAATAATATAACGTACTAATAATGAATAACGAAGACAATGATGGTTTTCTGTGAATATCTTCCATAACGTTACTATAGTTAATGAACGTAAATATTAGAAAGCCGGGTTTGACCGTCGGCGTTGTATAAGCTACAGTACAGTACCGTTAGCTAGCTAGCTAACGTTATGTCCTAACTAGGCACAACTAGGGTTGGATTATTTCCTCAACTATATTCTTTCCCATATATTGTATATCGTTTCCATAAATCCAACAACAGCTCTTATTCCTTCCCTTTCTCTAATGTATTTTATAATAAAATGAGCAAGTGTAGTAAGATCAAAATGTCAGAAAAACACTTATGTTGTTAAGTTACTGTGTTCTGGGGATCAGAGAAGTTGGGGTGAAGTTACCAGGGCCGGTCATAAAGATGGCAAACTTCCTAACATAACTAAGTGGATACGATATACACACTAAAGCTGAAAAATCTGTATTTAGTACCAGGTCTACAATGTTGTTAGTTTACCTATGATTCATTTTTAATGTTGTTTTTATTGTACATCATTATTTATAAATGTCATGAAAAACACTATACAAAGTAAATGTATTATTTATTATGGTCTGACATGTCTGCAGAAATGTTGCAATTTTGTAATGTGTTTTGTTTGGTAAATGGTTTTGTAAATATTAATTCACATTTGTGGTGCCACTAAATAAACAATGAATTATTTAAATCCATATTGTGAATATTATTATTATTATTATTAAAATGTTTTTATAATGGAGGGAGGGTGGACAGGGAGTTAAAAAAAAGGAACCCCAAAAGGTTATTTGAGGAACCATGATAAGGGGTTCTTCAAAGAACTTATAGGGGTTCCCACAAAATGTTCTTCAAATAACTTTTAGGGGTTCCCCCACAGTTTCAATTTGAAGAACCCCTAAAGGATACTCCAGGAACCTTTACTTTTTAGAGTGTATATTGATAAAAGTCACCTTGTCCGAGAGACATTTACATAGTTATACACAGCCAAATTTGGGATGACTATTTATGGGTGAAATAGCGGCCACAACAGACAGACCTGATATCGACCATAATTCGACGTCTTTGGACGTCACGTGCTGACTGGGTATGACCAAAGTTATTCTATTTAGCTACACTTTGTAGTACATTTTTACACTATAATAAATGTTTCTGATGCCACATCGCCCGTTTTCAAAGGGAGTCGTTGGTTTTTAGGGGCAGTCGCTTTTGAGCTTTTTGTCAAAGTATTTTCTCAACTGCGATACCAACTCCAGTCAGCAGATGGCGATGTGCGTCTTTCAGGTGATTCTGCCACTGTGACGTATAATCTAGTGGACGGGACGCTTCCTCAACATCAACAGCTAGTCAGACACCTTGGTTCAATCTAACTTTATGGAAAAAGGTTTATTCAATAAATCTAGCAACTCCTCTCATACTGGGAAGACCCCCCAGACCTTAAGGGCAGTTTTATTTCAAATGTAGTACCTGGATGGAGAAAATCCAAAAAGCTTTTTATAGTTTCATCGTTAGGGTAATTTACCCTAAAGTGGACACACTCCAGTTTCTGAGACAATTGGCTAGACTTTGTAGACTGTTTAATAATGCTTAAAATGCATCTTTATCAAATGATCTATTAAAGATACCAACTCAAAACGTACGTTCGTCTACATATGGGTTGTTTAAATTGTATCTAATTATATTCCCAGTATTACTTTATCAAATCTCTAGTAATCAATTATACACACATACAATTCATCATATTTTCATTTATTCACAGAATACATATAAAACGTAAGAAATTCTCAGGTACTCACGACAACCATTTCAAGGACTCTCCACAGCTACGAAGCAGCTCTCCAAACATACTCACAGCAGAACAAAAACTAAACTTTTGTTTCCGAGACAATGACGGTTCTCTAACCTCCCAGATGAGGTTAGAGAACCGTTATTTAGAGAACCGTCAATGGTCAACGGTTCTCTAACCTCCCAGAGACCGCAGCAAAAATCAAGCCTCCCAGGAACTATAGACCTTCCTCTGCTTTCAGAAATATCATCCCGCTCTCAATACCACCCCGTGATCTTCTATGATGGGCAGTGAAGGAACGGAACCCCAAGATAACGTTATAATAAAGTTTATTATCCACATGTCAATCATCTGATTAAGCATATTTCTATATGAGGAACTACAGATCTCTGTGAGGAACTACAGATCTCTGTGAGGAACTATAGATCTCTAGGAGGAACTATAGATCTCTGTGAGGAACTATAGACCTCTAGGAGGAACTATAGATCTCTAGGAGGAACTATAGATCTCTGTGAGGAACTACAGATCTCTGTGAGGAACTACAGATCTCTGTGAGGAACTATAGATCTCTGTTACTATCCAAACTTCAGATTAAGACACAGTCACACAACTCTCATATCACAGTCACACAACTCTCATATCACAGTTACACAATGCTATTCCCAAACATACCTAATCAATTAGTTGTTTTTCAACAATATTTTCAACAATATTTTAACCTGCGGGAATATTTTCACATTTCTATCTCATCTATACTCGGCTCGCTGCCTCTCAGATCAAAGGAGGGTCCATCTGCTCCATTCCCGAAGTGTGGTCTCCCTGAGATACCAAGTTAGAGGAATCCCTCGTGCACCATTTACCCAGGTCAGCAGGAGCGGTCACCAAGTGAAGATTCACATCTCCATCGTCAAATGTGCTGGTTAATTTCTTTAATATAAATTGAGGAGACAAACTTATCACACAAGACAGTTATTCTTAAACTAAATCTTTATTCACTTACAAGGGAGCAGGTCAATACAACATACACATATAAAGTTTATCAACTGAGTGGACAAAAGTACAAAAGGTCTTTTATAGCCCTTTCAACCTACATGACAAACAGATGTATAGAATGGGTCACAAGGTTAAGATTTGTATGAAAGATAGTTATAATTCTCAGCAGACAGTATCTGCTGTAAAAACAGTACTCTGTGTAGAGACCAGGGTCTGGCCCTGGGGTCATCTCTCCCTGGTACCATATAGAACATAAACATTAACTCATGCTCTGGAATGCAGTCTCTAGGTTTTATCACCCAAAATACATTGGAAATCTCCTGTCAGTGTTTTCTCCCAGAGGCCCATCCTCAGTAGAACACACAGACACAATAGTTCTAAGAACCCTCTATTATGTTGCATAAAACAACCATTTGATGCAATAAAAGTATTATAACATAATCTTGCAGTTTTGCTCTCAGTGTCCACTGAAAGTTGACTAGTAACAACAACTGGGACCTAAAAGACACCCACCATGAGACCCACTAAATCTGCCCAAGAAGAGGCAAACAAAAGAAAAACCCACACCAAACTTAAAGACAGGAAGCAAACCAAAAAGGTGGAGCAACTAAAGGTGTTGACTCTCCACATGTATCAAGACAACTGGAGCACTGGGCCAGACACTCTTAAATAGAACCTGGACCAGCTCAGGTGAAACACCTTCCCACTAACGAGATGGACAAGCCAGCACAGGTGTAACATATACTGACTAACGAGGTGACACCAATCAGTGCATCCTACGTGCTAACGAGCTAGACGTGCTAACGAGCTAGACGTGCTAACGAGCTAGACGTGCTAACGAGCTAGACGTGCTAACGGGCTAGACGCGCTAACGAGCTAGACGACGTGCTAACGGGCTAGACGCGCTAACGAGCTAGACCACGTGCTAACGTCCAACCTCAAAACATAAATGGAAAAATCCAAGACTGTAACACCGTAAGAGAATGCTTACCACCAACAGAAAACAACTTCCATTTCACATTATAATCAACTACAATGCTTCACCTTCACCAATATAAACATGGTGTCTACTGGCTTTCAACAATTAAAAACAAGAAAAAACACGTATTTCTAAATAATAATATACAATAGTATCTTTTGTCCTTTTTTTCCCATATAATCCTTCCTAAAACTCACTAGATTCTAGAACTCTCGTCTTCCTAAAACTCACTAGATTCTAGAACTCTCGTCTTCCTAAAACTCACTAGCTTCTAGAACTCTCCTCTTTCTAAATCCCACTAGCTTCTAGAACTCTCATCCCCTTGGAACGAGTCCAAACAAAACTCATCTCCAATACGGAAAAACGTGCAGTCAAAATAAATGGCAACGGACTGGCTAAACGCAAAACACAAGTCTTTTTGACTGCCCACCCTTGAGACAATCAGAAACCAAGTTGTCCTTACCACAGACATGTCTGATTTCAAGAGGAAACTCCTGCAATATCCGTAGTAACTTTCCACCTCACTGCAGAGCTTCTCTCTCTTTTCAGGGTTCACTAGATAGGCATGTTGTTGGATCGGGGCCCAGTCCCCAATGTCATGCTCTTGTACATTTGGTTTGGCACATCTGAAAATGAACCCTGATATTCTAAAAGCAGGGCAACAATGTCAATGTAATTGTACCCAAAAATTGTCAGCTTGTTGCATAAATAAAGATTACTAAATGTTACATGAATTATAAATATGAAATATCAAAAGCAAATGTACACCCCTTTGTTAATATGTATTGGCAATAATTAACTTAAGGGTGAGGCATGTAATAATAAAACATGTATCTTTTGTCAGGCTGAATGTCTGAAATATTAGGTGATTTGAGACATGCTTCTTCAGTAGTGGAATAAAGACAATTAGCACTTGAATGTTGTAAAGAAATACTGGAGTGATGTAGGATTGTTAATAAAATTGATTATAGACGAATTTATTATACTGCTTCCATGTGTATATGCTGCAAGTACATTGAAATGAAGCTGTTTTCAAGTCAATGAAAAAACGACATCTTCTCAACTTTCACTTTCAACTACAACCAAACTTTTGAATTACATTTTGCTAAATGTCAATGTCAAAAAACAGTTTTAATGTGTTCAAATCAATAACCGATATGCAGAAACAGTTTGGGATATACTGAAAACCTAAACATTTTGAAGTGTTGTGTTTTGATTCAAGCCAACATGGTAAGTGTAACCCAGCTCTTTTTTTGTTAGTCACTTTTTGTTAAAACTCATAAATAGTAACTCTTCCATTTCAGAGCCTGGATTTTCCCCCTGAGGATAATATCCATATCATGTTGAAATCAATAGAACAGGGGACAAACGTTAAGGGTTCTACATTGTGACACTATTAAAATACTCCTTCTACAATGTTAAAACATTCTACATTGTGAGATTTCATTTCATTGATATCATGAAACAACTCCTTCATGTATGTATTTTCTGATGTTTGATCAGAGATCTTTTATCAGAGTATTTCTTCCCACATTGATTACAGCCATAAGGTTTCTCTCCTGTGTGTGTTCTCTGGTGAATAGTTAGATAGCAAGATGTAGAAAAACTCTTCCCACATTGATCACAGCCAAAAGGTTTCTCTCCTGTGTGTGTTCTCTGGTGTTTTGTTAGACAGCTAGATGTAGTAAAACTCTTCATACATTGATCACAGCTAAAAGGTTTCTCTCCAGTGTGTATTCTCTGGTGTGATTTCAGGGTTTGTAGCCCAATAAAACTCATCCCACAGTGATCACAGCCATAAGGTTTCTCTCCTGTGTGTATTCTCTGGTGTATAGTTAGACAGCTAGATGTAGTAAAACTCTTCCCACAGTGATCACAGCTATAAGGTTTCTCTCCTGTGTGTGTCCGCTGGTGTACTATCAGGTTGCTTAGCTGAGTAAAACTCTTCCCACATTGATCACAGCCATAAGGTTTCTCTCCAGTGTGTGTTCTCTGGTGTATAGTTAGACAACTAGATGTAGTAAAACCCTTCCCACATTGATCACAGCTAAAAGATTTCTCTCCTATGTGTACCCGCTGGTGTCCTATCAGGGTGCTTAGCTGAGAAAAACTCGTCCCACATTGATCACAGCCAAACGGTTTCTCTCCAGAGTGTATTCTCTGGTGTGATTTCAGGGTTTGTAGCAGAATAAATCTCTTCCCACATTGATCACAGCCGTAAGGATTCTCTCCTGTGTGTGTTCTCTGGTGTATAGTTAGATAGCTAGATGTAGTAAAACTCTTCCCACATTGATCACAGCTAAAGGGTTTCTCTCCTGTGTGTGTTCTCTGGTGCATAGTTAGATTGCTAGATGTAGTAAAACTCTTCCAACATTGATCACAGCTATAAGGTTTCTCTCCTGTGTGTGTTCTCTGGTGTGATTTCAGGGTTTGTAGCAGAGTAAAACTCTTCCCACATTGATCACAGCCGTATGATTTCTCTCCTGTGTGAATTCTTTGATGTATTTTAAGGTTTGATGAAGAGTTGAATCTTTTCCCACAGTCAGAGCAGCAGTGAGATTTCTTCCCTGTGGGTCTCTGCTGGTGTTTCTTGAGGAGCTCTGATCTGGAGAGACTCTTCTCTGCCTCGTCAGCATCATGATGTTGTTGAGGCTCCACAGAGGATCCACGATAGTCACGTCTCTCTCCTGTGTGAACAACAAAGTCAGACAGATGGTTAAAGGCCCACAACAGCAGAAATCCACTGTTTATTTGAGGTAAAAGGTGATGTCCAGATCATACCCATGAAGTTGTACAACAATTGACGTCTTAAATTTGAAAATTAAGACAGTCAAGAAATATCAGGGACACCAGGCCTGGTTTTCATAGCTGTTTTTGAAAAGGCTATGGATAAAGTACGACTGGAGTTTATATATAAATGCCTAGAATATTTCAATTTTGGAGAATCTCTTATAAAATGGGTTAAAGGTATGTATAGTAACCCTAGGTGTAAAGTAGTAAATAATGGCTACATCTCAGAAAGTTTTAAACTAGCTAGAGGAGTAAAACAAGGTTGTCCACTATCGGCATATTTATTTATTATTGCCATTGAAATGTTAGCTGTTAAGATTAGATCAAACAATAATATTAAGGGATTAGAAATCCGTGGCTTAAAAACCAAGGTGTCATTGTACGCCAATGATTCATGTTCTTTTAAAACCACAATTAGAGTCTCTCTACGGCTTCATAGAGGATCTAGATACTTTTGCTATCCTCTCTGGATTAAAACCAAATTATGATAAGTGATATGATACTACGTATTGGATCACAAAAAAATGCTAATTTTACATTACCGTGTAGTCACTCCAATAAATTTTTATAGAAAGTTAGCAAAAACAGATAAGATCTTGCTACCATGGAAAGGAAAATACCTGTCTATTTGTGGAAAAATCACCCTGATTAACTCTTTAATCATATCACAGTTTACCTATTTGCTTATGGTTTTGCCTACACCTAGTGACCTGCTTTTTAAATTATATGAACAAAAAAGATTCAATTTTATTTGGAATGGCAAGCCAGATAAAATTAATAGGGCCTATTTATATAACGAATATGCATTCGGAGGGCAGAAATGATTAAATATTGAAGCATTAGACCGCACTAAAGGCATCAGTCATACCAAAGTTATATTTAAATCCAAACTGGTTTTCTAGTAAATTGGTACAAATGTCTCATCCTATGTTCAAGAAGGGCCTTATTCCCTTTATTCAGATTACACCTGCCCACTTTCGGTTGTTTGAAAAGGAAATAATCTCCAAAATATCTTTATTTTTTTAAACAAGCCTTAGAAAGTTGGTTGCAATTTCAGTTTAATCCACCTGAAACAAATAATACAACAAATAATACAACAAATATTGTGGTTAAATTCAAATACAATAATTTTTTTTATAAAACTGTATTTTTCAAAGACATTTAAAAAAAATGTATAATTTTAGTGAATGATATTAGAAATAGGACTGGTGGAGTGATGTCACACGTGCAGCTAACACAGACATATGGAAATGTCTGCTCTACCCAAAATTACAACGAATTAATTGCAGCATAACCACAAAAATGGAAGAGGCAAGTAGAAGAGGAAAAAAGTAAGGAACTTGTATGTCGGCCCTGTTTTAAAGAACATAAATGGTTAAAGAAAAGTGTGATAAATAAAAACATATACCAATTTCATTTAACCTCTCTCGGGAAATCGAACCACGTTGTCCGATTTCCAAAAGACTTTACAGCGAAAGCAAAACATTAGATTATATTAGGAGAGTACATCGACACAATAACCACACAGCCATTTTCTAAGCAACTAGCATGCATCACAAATACCCAAAACACAGCTAAATGAAGCACTAACCTTTGACGATCTTCCTCAGATGACACTCCTAGGACATTATGTTATACAATGCATGCATTTTTTTGTTCGATAAAGTTCATATTTATATATAAAAACAGCATTTTACATTGGCGCGTGACGTTCAGAAAATATTTTGCCTCCAAAACTGCCGGTGAATCAGCACTACGATTTACAGATATACTATTCAAAAACCTTGATAAAATATTAAACTGTTATTCAAAGAATTATAGATAAACATCTCCTGAATCGAACCACGTTGTCCGATTTCAAAAAGGCTTTACAGGGAAAGCAAAACATTACATTATGTTAGGATACCACCACAGCAACAGAGTAACAAAACAGCCATTTTCTTAGTGTTTTCAAAGCAACGGTTAGCCATCCAAAAGCAGAAAACCAGCTAAAATGAAGCACTAACCTTTGACAATCTTCATCAGATGACACTCCTAGGACATCATGTTACACAAAACATGCATTTTTTGTTCTATCAAGTTCATATTTATATCCAAAAACAGCATTTTACAGTGGCGCGTGAAGTTCAGAAAATATTTAGCCTCCAAAACTGCCGGTGAATCAGCGCTACAATTGACAAAAATACTATTCAAAAACCTTCATAAAATATTAAACTGTCATTCAAAGAATTATAGATTAACATCCCCTGAATGCAACCGCATTGCCAGATTTCAAATAACTTTACTGGGAAATAACACTTTGCAATAATCTGAGTACTGTGCTCAGAAAAATACACTAGGCGATACAGATATCCGCCATGTTGGAGTCAACTAAATTAATAAATAGTATTAGAAATATTCACTTACCTTTAATGATCTTCATCAGAAGGCACTTCCAGGGATCCCAGGTACTCAACAAATGTTGTTTTGTTCGATAAAATCCATAATTTATGTGCAAATAGCTCCTTGTTGTTCGCGCGTTCAGTTCAGCTACTCAAAATGTCGGAAGCACGGCGAAAATGTGACGATGAAAGTTTAAAAAAAATGTATTTACGTTTGTTCAAACATGTCAAACATATTACCGGACGGTTCCTGTGTCTTGAAAAAGGTTTTGGAACGGAACATCCTCTCTCGTGAACGCGCCCCAATGAAGTGATGTCATTCTCTGGGTGACAAACTTCCTAGGCTTCTCATTCGGTCTCTGTTCATTGTAGACGCTTCAAACAACTTTCTAAAGACTGTTGACATCTAGTGGAAGCCATAGGAAGTGCAAAATGAACCCTAACTCACCGTGTGTTTGATTGGCAATGACTTGAAAGGACTACAAGCACCAGAATTCTCACTTCCTGGTTAGATTCTTCTCAGGTTTTTGCCTGCCATATGAGTTCTGTTATACTCACAGACATCATTCAAACAGTTTTAGAAACTTCAGAGTGTTTTCTATCCAAATCTACTAATAATATTTATATTCCAGTTCCTGGGCCCGAGTAGTAGGCCGTTTAATTTGGGTACGTTTTTCATCCGGCCGTGAAAATACTGCCCCCTACCCAAGAGAGGTTAAGGACCAAAAAACTGATAGCTGTGCCATATAAATTGCAAAATAGTTGGGAAGAGATTTTCGATGTGCCCATTCCATGGCACATGGTTTATGAATTGATACGCATAACAACGCCGGATTCAAAACTTTGAATTTTTCAATTTAAATTACTATACAAAATTCTTGCAACTAATAGAATGTTATATATATGGGGGATACAATCTTCCCAGCTCTGCAGATTCTGCTGTGAGGAGGCAGAGTCATTAGATCATTTATTTTAGTATTGTCCATATGTAGCTCGTTTTTGATCACAGGTCCAGGAATGGCTGAAAAATTGCAACATTTGCCTAGAACTAACGCTGCAGATAGCAGTACTGGGTGATTTGAAAAGCCATAGTCAATCAATCAATAATATAATAATTATTTTAGCAAAAAAATGTATTTGTAATTTACAATCTGTAGAAGCTATGTGAATAGAAAGGTTCAATTGTTTTGTGAAGCATCATAGCACAGTTGAAAAATATATGGCAAATAGAAATCCGAAATGGATGATGTTGATGGATAGATGGGAGGGGTTGAATGGAGCTGAAGGGTGGGACTAATAACAAGATAAACAATGTAAAACATACGGGGTCTGTAAAATGTATATAGGTTCAGAACCTTTGTGATATAGCACAGTTACAAATATAAATCAAACTGGATGGACATCAGAAATAGAGGAAGGACTAAAAACAAACAAAAAATAACTATTGTAAATTAGACTGTGTCTGTAAAATGTGTATAAGATGAATAAATTGAAGGTAAAAGCCGATGTGTTTCTTAGTTTACTCCAATTGGGCGATCGGTGGTAGGGTTTGCAGGGAATAAGAATAAAGGTATATTCTTTAAAAAAGTATCTATGTCTATATAGGTATGTGTATGTAAATATGTGTATATGTATGCATGCGTGTATGGATATATATACAGTGGGGCAAAAAAGTATTTAGTCAGCCACCAATTGTGCAAGTTCTCCCACTTAAAAAGATGAGAGAGGCCTGTAATTTTCATCAAAGGTACACTTCAACTATGACAGACAAAATGAGAAAAAAAATCCTGAAAATCACATTGTTGATTTTTTATGAATTTATATGCAAATTATAGCACACACAATTTGGATACAGAAACTCCTCCCTGCTAATGAGGAAACCACTAGTTATGGATGTAGTGTATCTGGTAATGAGGAAACCACCAGTTATGGATGTAGTATATCTGGTAATGAGGAAACCACTAGTTATGGATGTAGTATATCTGGTAATGAGGAAACCACTAGTTATGGATGTAGTATATCTGGTAATGAAGAAACCACTAGTTATGGATGTAGTATATCTGGTAATGAGGAAACCACTAGTTATGGATGTAGTATATATCTGGTAATGAGGAAACCACTAGTTATGGATGTAGTATATATCTGGTAATGAGGAAACCACTAGTTATGGATGTAGTATATATCTGGTAATGAGGAAACCACTAGTTATGGATGTAGTATATCTGGTAATGAGGAAACCACCAGTTATAGATGTAGTATATCTGGTAATGAGGAAACCACTAGTTATGGATGTAGTATATCTGGTAATGAGGAAACCCCTAGTTATGGATGTAGTGTATCTGGTAATGAGGAAACCACTAGTTATGGATGTAGTATATCTGGTAATGAGGAAACCACTAGTTATGGATGTAGTATATCTGGTAATGAGGAAACCACTAGTTATGGATGTAGTATATATCTGGTAATGAGGAAACCACTAGTTATGGATGTATGTTATCTGCATGGAGCAAAAATGGTGAGAAAAGATTTTGGTTTTTCACAATGTATTCTGAATATTACAAAGAAAGATCAGGAGTGCTACTCAAGGAAACATTAAGCTCTGTTGTCTATTCACTAATTCACCACAGTGGGAAACTTACAGGCTGCCAGCAAAAACAGCCTCCATTTCCAGGTTGCTTATGAGTACATTTCACACTACTTTGGATTATAATTGTTAGGCTCATTTGAATGTCCTGCATAATATAATGTGTTGTCGCAAATCAACTGCTTTATACTTAAAAAAAACAACACTTCAACCAGTAAAATGCTCCTTGACTAGCTTTGCTACCAGTCTGTCAATGAGCGTTTGTAAAATAAATGTACCCAAATTGGCCAATAACGTCACCTAACAATAACATAGACCTAGGACTATAAATCATTAAATATTTCAGGTGAAACATGGAAACTAAAATGTCTTTGTCATGACATTTCATAACCTGATCACCAGATAATTTGGTGAATAATCCCACTAGGCTACTCTGTAATGTGTTGTCATTCTAAATGTCCTGAATAAAGGAAAATATCTCTGTGTGTTGTACAATAGCCTATCCACCAAGGAACAGTTCTCTACACATTATGAGCTAAGTATCTCTGTGTCCAGACAGACTAATGAGACCCTACTGTAAATCAAGCAGACAATAACACTTTATAAACATGAATTTGTTACGGATGTTGGATCCAACGTGGAGCACAGCATAACTGTCTTTACCAGAGTAATGAATGAAGAAGCACTTTGGTTGTTGTTGCATGTTGTGATGTTTGTCATGTGACTGTCATTCAGAAAAGGATTTCCTGGATCAGCTGATGATAGTTGAACATGTGACTGTAACTAAACAGCTACAGTATTAAGAATTATGTGTAATTATTGAAGAACTGTGTTAATGACAGTATCCATTTGGGAGTTGTCAATAAAGTTAAGGTGACTCTCGGTTAGAACCATTGGATTTAGCAAACTCTGAAATGATTTAGGATTTCTGTGCCCATGAAAACTATTTTCCCAGCGTAATATAAGGAGACACTAAATGTTACGTAGGTAGAGAGCATTTCAAAGATCTGAATACAGAAAACCGTCCTAACATGACAATAACCTAAACCACAAGGCCAAATCTACACTGGAGGAGCTTACCAAAATGACATTGAATGTTCCTGTACTCACTGTATTTACTGGTGTTAACCAGATCAATGTCCCTGTTTTATAAGATAGTACTCACTGTATTTACTGGTGTTAATCAGATCAATGTCCCTGTTTTATTAGATAGTACTCACTGTATTTACTGGTGTTAATCAGATCAATGTCCCTGTTTTATTAGATATTACTCACTGTATTTACTGGTGTTAATCAGATCAATGTCCCTGTTTTATTAGATAGTACTCACTGTATTTACTGGTGTTAATCAGATCAATGTCCCTGTTTTATTAGATATTACTCACTGTATTTACTGGTGTTAATCAGATCAATGTCCCTGTTTTATTAGATAGTACTCACTGTATTTGCTGGTGTTAATCAGATCAATGTCCCTGTTTTATAAGATAGTACTCACTGTATTTACTGGTGTTAATCAGATCAATGTCCCTGTTTTATTAGATAGTACTCACTGTATTTACTGGTGTTAATCAGATCAATGTTCCTGTTTTATAAGATAGTACTCACTGTATTTACTGGTGTTAATCAGATCAATGTCCCTGTTTTATTAGATAGTACTCACTGTATTTGCTGGTGTTAATCAGATCAATGTCCCTGTTTTATAAGATAGTACTCACTGTATTTACTGGTGTTAATCAGATCAATGTCCCTGTTTTATTAGATAGTACTCACTGTATTTACTGATGTTAATCAGATCAATGTTCCTGTTTTATAAGATAGTACTCACTGTATTTACTGGTGTTAATCAGATCAATGTCCCTGTTTTATTAGATAGTACTCACTGTATTTACTGTTGTTAATCAGATCAATGTTCCTGTTTTATAAGATAGTACTCACTGTATTTACTGGTGTTAATCAGATCAATGTCCCTGTTTTATTAGATAGTACTCACTGTATTTACTGGTGTTAATCAGATCAATGTCCCTGTTTTATTAGATAGTACTCACTGTATTTACTGGTGTTAATCAGATCAATGTCCCTGTCTTATTAGATATTACTCACTGTATTTACTGGTGTTAATCAGATCAATGTCCCTGTTTTATTAGATAGTACTCACTGTATTTACTGGTGTTAATCAGATCAATGTCCCTGTTTTATTAGATAGTACTCACTGTATTTACTGGTGTTAATCAGATCTCCAGTCTTCTCTTCTTCGTCCTCCTCTAATGTGACAGTAATCTCCCCCTCTTCATCCTTCATTCCAAAAACGTCTTCATCTTCTTTCACTTCATCCTCCAATCCAAAAACGGCATCTTCCTCCTTTTCTTTCACAGTAACATCCTCCTCCTCTTTCACTCTGAAGGTGTCTTTCTCTGTAACGTCTTTATCTTCTTCTTTCACTGTAACAGCCTCACCCTCTACTTCTTGTTTTACTGTAACATCCTCTTCTTCCTTCTCCTCTTTCACGACAACGTTCAGCCACACTCCCTCTTTCTCCGTCCAGCAGACCTCTTCTTTAGCAGGATGAGAGTAGTTTAGTGAACTCATGGTCGGGGATAATAGCTAGTTAGCATTAGCGACTAGGCTAGTGCTAACTTAACCAGCCAGATAGTTGACTTACAACGTAAATATTAAATTAAATGGGGTAGCTAGTTGTTTCCACATAAGTATGTTTAAATCACAGTTACAATTAAACCAGGAAAGTGTCTAAAGAACTTGAATGTTCAGACTTTGTTGGCTAGCGAGCTACCGAGGTGGCTGCAGTTGTTGAAGAAGCGTTCCGTCCACTAGATTATACGTCACACTAGAAACATCGCCTGAAAGACACATATCGCTACCTGCTGTCTGGAGGGAGGAAACGCAGTTGAGGAGGGAAAACTATTTTTATTCTTCATTGAATTATAATATTATAAAGCAGTTTAGGGAAACGTTTTTTTCCTCTCCATTACATATGAATATTATATCAACACTTACAAAGAGCAACAAGTGTTGTTTGATTAGTTCAGATTTTTTATGAGAATTTAAAACAAACTCTACATCTACTCCACATCTGTATTTCTGATTCAGTCAAATAACTAGATATCAAAATAAGCACCTAGTTATTGATACCCTTGATAAAGATGAGCAAAAATTACTGTATGAAATAAATAAATAAACTTTACCCACTACTAGGATATTTAAGCCCAAAACCTGGTTACCTCTCTGCTAGGAGGCTGAAACTTGGCCATAAGTGGATCTTCCAGCAAGACACATCAACATCCACGAAGAAATGGTTAATTGGGCACAAAATCAAAATTTTCAATGGCCATCTCAGTCTTCGGACTTGAACTCTATTGAAAACCTGTGGTTTGAATTGAACAGGGCAGTCCACAAGCGCAGACATAAGAAATTGAGGACCTGTAGAGATTCTGTTTGGAGGAATGGTCTAAGATCCCACGCAATGTGTTCTCTAATCTCATGAAACATTTCAGTGTCATTATCCTCCCAAGAGGAGGGTGCTGGAGCATTGAAAACATGGGTGGCAATAATTCAGACCCCTACCTTTTGAGAATTACATGTTACACTAAATCTCTTTCTCTGAGCAATTGTATTAGTATAAAATAAAATAGGACTAGGTATAGGACTAGGTCTATACTGCTCCTACATGGTGTAACAATACATCATGTAGATGTATATAATGAACAGACTAGGTCTATACTGCTCCTACATGGTGTAACAATACATCATTTAGATGTATATAATGAACAGACTAGGTCTATACTGCTCCTACATGGTGTAACAATACATCATTTAGATGTATATAATGACCAGACTAGGTCTATACTGATCCTACATGGTGTAACAATACATCATGTAGATGTATATAATGAACAGACTAGGTCTATACTGCTCCTACATGGTGTAACAATACATCATGTAGATGTATATAATGAACAGACTAGGTCTATACTGCTCCTACATGGTGTAACAATACATCATGTAGATGTATATAATGAACAGACTAGGTCTATACTGCTCCTACATGGTGTAACAATACATCATGTAGATGTATATGATGAACAGACTAGGTCTATACTGCTCCTACATGGTGTTACAATACATAATGTAAGTGTATATAATGAACAGATTAGGTCTATACTGCTCCTATATGGTGTAACAATACATCATGTAGATGTATACTACCGTTCAAAAGTTTGGGGTCACTTAGAAATGTCCTTGTTTTTGAAAGAAAAACTTTTTTTTTTGTAAACAGTGTGCTGGCTTTCTTGTTCTTTAATAACAAAGCTTTTGTAAACAGTGTTTTTTGCATGCAGCAGTTCAACCATGAAGGCCTGATTCACGCAGTCTCTGAACAGTTGATGTTGACTGTTACTTGAACTCTATGAAGAATTTATTTGGGCTGCAATCTGAGATGCAGTTAACTCTAATGAACGTATCTTCTGCAGCAGAGGTAACTCTCGATCTTCCTTTCCTGTGGCAATCCTCATGAGAGCCACCCATACCTTGTCCCAACACAACTGATAGGCTCAAATGCATTAAGAAGGAAAGAAATTCCAAAAATGTACATTTAATTGAAATTTATTCCAGGTGACTACCTCATGAAGCTGGTTGAGAGAATGCCAAGAGTGTGCAAAGCTGTCATCAAGGCAAAGGGTGACTGCTTTAAAATATCTCAAATATAAAATATATTTTGATTTATATAACCATTTTTTGCTTACTACATGATTCCATCTGTGTTATGTCATAGTTTTGATGTCTTCATTATTATTCTACAATGTAGAAAATAGTAAAAATAAAAACCCTTGAATGAGTAGGTGTGTCCAAACTTTTGACTGGTACTGTATGTAAATGTGATATTTCAGTTGTTGTTTTTGTTACAATTGAAACATTTATAAAAACCTGTTTTTGCTTTGTCATTCTGGGGTATTGTGATGTCATTATGGGCTATTGTTTACATTACATTTAAGTCATTTAGCAGACGCTCTTATCCAGAGCGACTTACAAATTGGTGCATTCACCTATAATATCCAGTAGAACAACCCCTTTACAATAGTGCATCTAAATCCTTTAAGCAGGGGGGGGGGTTAGAAGGATTACTTTATGCTATCCTAGGTATTCCTTGAAGAGGTGGGGTTTCAGGTGTCTCCGGAAGGTGGTGATTGACTCCGCCGTCCTGGCGTCGTGAGGGAGCTTGTTCCACCATTGGGGTGCCAGAGCAGCGAACAGTTTTGACTGGGCTGAGCGGGAACTGTGCTTCCTCAGAGGTAGGGAGGCGAGCAGGACAGAGGTGGATGAACGCAGTGCCCTTGTTTGGGTGTAGGGCCTGATCAGAGCCTGAAGGTACGGAAGTGCCGTTCCCCTCACAGCTCCGTAGGCAAGCACCATGGTCTTGTAGCGGATGCGAGCTTCAACTGGAAGCCAGTGGAGAGAGCGGAGGAGCGGGGTGACGTGAGAGAACTTGGGAAGGTTGAACACCAGAGAAAGAGGTCAAAGCACAGGGTAGGGCAGTGTGAGCAGGACCAGCGGTGTCGCTTGACTTAGCAAACGAGGATCGGATGTCGTCAACCTTCTTTTCAAAATGGTTGACGAAGTCATCCGCAGAGAGGGAGGAGGGGGGGAGGAGGATTCAGGAGGGAGGAGAAGGTGGCAAAGAGCTTCCTAGGGTTAGAGGCAGATGCTTGGAATTTAGAGTGGTAGAAAGTGGCTTTAGCAGCAGAGACAGAAGAGGAAAATGTAGAGAGGAGGGAGTGAAAGGATGCCAGGTCCGCAGGGAGGCGAGTTTTCCTCCATTTCCGCTCGGCTGCCCAGAGCCCTGTTCTGTGAGCTCCAAATGAGTCGTCGAGCCACGGAGCAGGAGGGGAGGACCGAGCCGGCCTGGAGGATAGAGGACAGAGAAAATCAAAGGATGCAGAAAGGGAGGAGAGGAGGGTTGAGGAGGCAGAATCAGGAGATAGGTTGGAGAAGGTTTGAGCAGAGGGAAGAGATGATAGGATAGAAGAGGAGAGAGTAGCGGGAGAGAGAGAGCGAAGGTTGCGACGGCGCAATACCATCCGAGTAGGGGCAGAGTGAGAAGTGTTGGATGAGAGCGAGAGGGAAAAGGATACAAGGTAGTGGTCGGAGACTTGGAGGGGAGTTGCAATGAGATTAGTGGAAGAACAGCATCTAGTAAAGATGAGGTCAAGCGTATTGCCTGCCTTGTGAGTAGGGGGGAAGGTGAGAGGGTGAGGTCAAAAGAGGAGAGGAGTGGGAAGAAGGAGGCAGAGAGGAATGAGTCAAAGGTAGACGTGGGGAGGTTAAAGTCACCCAGAACTGTGAGAGGTGAGCCATCCTCAGGAAAGGAACTTATCAAGGTGTCAAGCTCATTGATGAACTCTCCAAGGGAACCTGGAGGGCGATAAATTATAAGGATGTTAAGCTTGAAAGGGCTGGTAACTGTGACAGCATGGAATTCAAAGGAGGCGATAGACAGATGGGTCAGGGGAGAAAGAGAGAATGTCCACTTGGGAGAGATGAGGATCCCAGTGCCACCACCCCACTGACCAGAAGCTCTTGGGGTGTGCGAGAACACGTGGGCAGACGAGGAGAGAGCAGTAGGAGTAGCAGTGTTATCTGTGGTAATCCATGTTTCCGTCAGCGCCAAGAAGTCGAGGGACTGGAGGGTAGCATAGGCTGAGATGAACTCTGCCTTGTTGGCCGCAGACCGGCAGTTCCAGAGGCTGCCGGAGACCTGGAACTCCACGTGGGTCGTGCGCGCTGGGACCACCAGGTTAGAGTGGCAGCGGCCACGCGGTGTGAAGCGTTTGTATGGCCTGTGCAGAGGGGAGAGAACAGGGATAGACAGACACATAGTTGACAGGCTACAGGAGAGGCTACGCTAATGCAAAGGAGATTGGAATGACAAGTGGACTACACGTCTCGAATGTTCAGAAAGTTAGCTTACGTTGCAAAAATCTTTTGACTAAAATGATTAAAATGATACAGTACTGCTGGCTGGTGAAGTAGGCTAGCTAGCAGTGACTGCGTTGTTGACTTTGTTTGAAAGTGTAGCTGGCTAGGTAACCTCGATAGTTTCAGTGCTACACCTTATCATGATACAAAGGCAGCTATGTAGCTAGCTAACATAACACTAATCAAGACGTTCCTTTGTAATGTATTTGGTTTCTACAATGCTGCTCGTCGGTAATAGTTGGCTAGGTTTGGAAATGGCGTCGCGGGGGACGAAAATAGCTGGCCAGCTAACCTCGATAATTACTCTAAACTACACAATTATCAAACTATGACAAACTATGACAAAGACAACTTATTGACTAAAATGACTAAAGTGATACAGTACTGCTGGCTGGTAAGGTAGGCTAGCTAGCAGTGGCCGCGTTGTTGACTTTGTTTGAAAGTGTAGCTGGCCAGGTAACCTCGATAGCTTCAGTGCTACACCTTACAAGGCAACTATGTAGCTAGCTAACACAAGCTAACCTGGCTAGCTAACCTCGATAATTACTCTAAACTACACAATTATCTTAGATACAAAGACAGCAAAGACAACTATGTAGCTAGCTAACACTACACTAATCAGATCGTTCCGTTGTAATGTATTAGTTTCTACAGTGCTGCTAGTCGGTAGAAGTTGGCTAGCTCGCTAGCAGTTGTTGACTAAGTAGGAGACCGGTGGCGCTGCGGACGAAGATAGCTGGCTAGCTAACCTATTGTGATGTCATTATGGGGTATTGTGTGTAGATTGAGGGTAAAATATTGATTTAATTCATTTTAGAATAACGTAGCAAAATGTGGAAAAAGTGAAGGGGTCTGAATACTTTCCGAATGCACGGTATATATAGTGGCAGTACTCAGTGACATCACTTCCTGAAACAGGAGGTACAAATATATAACATAGGTTCACAATATCAACATTCAATGTATCAACATATATGACCAAGCTGGAAGTGTAAACACCAGCCCAGCCACAATCCTAGAGGTTCACTGATGATCAACCTCCTCCTTCACATCTGACTCCTGATGATCAACCTCCTCCTTCACATCTGACTCCTGATGATCAACCTCCTCCTTCACATCTGACTCCTGACGATCAACCTCCTCCTTCACATCTGACTCCTGATGATCAACCTCCTCCTTCACATCTGACTCCTGATGATCAACCTCCTCCTTCACATCTGACTCCTGATGATCAACCTCCTCCTTCACATCTGTCTCCTGATGATCAACCTCCTCCTTCACATATGTCTCCTGATGATCAACCTCCTCCTTCACATCTGACTCCTGATGATCAACCTCCTCCTTCACACCTGACTCCTGATGATCAACCTCCTCCTTCACATCTGACTCCTGATGATCAACCTCCTCCTTCACATCTGACTCCTGATGATCAACCTCCTCCTTCACATCTGACTCCTGATGATCAACCTCCTCCTTCACATCTGACTCCTGATGATCAACCTCCTCCTTCACATCTGACTCCTGATGATCAACCTCCTCCTTCACATCTGACTCCTGATGATCAACCTCCTCCTTCACATCTGACTCCTAACGATCAACCTCCTCCTTCACATCTGACTCCTGATGATCAACCTCCTCCTTCACATCTGACTCCTGATGATCAACCTCCTCCTTCACATCTCACTCCTGATGATCAACCTCCTCCTTCACATCTGACTCCTCATGATCAACCTCCTCCTTCACATCTGTCTCCTGATGATCAACCTCCTCCTTCACATTTGACTCCTGATGATCAACCTCCTCCTTCACATCTGACTCCTGATGATCAACCTCCTCCTTCACATCTGACTCCTGATGATCAACCTCCTCCTTCACATCAAACTCCTGATGATCAACCTCCTCCTTCACATCTGACTCCTGATGATCAACCTCCTCCTTCACATCTGACTCCAGTGATCAATCCAGAGCGTCTTCTTTTTTGGGGGGAATCCCGATGGACGACGTAATCCAATAGGCCGTCATCACCACCACCGCCCACTAGTTAATTGTCATTCGGGTTATCAATAGGAAGAGCATTAGCAATATGTCCTGTCTGGTAACTTGTCTCGTTCAATGGATTTACATTGGCAGGTGCACAGGGAGAAACCCCATTAAAACACTTTTGGAAGTCTTTAACTGTATCAAAGTCTGTGGCCTGTGATGTTGGGACAGATGATAGTCCCTTATTATACAAGAGACAAAATCCCCTAATTCTACAGCACAACGGCAGAGTCATGTCTTCAGTGTAAAACTAACAATGACTCAATAATCCTTCTGGGAATGTTATGATGTCATAAAGTTATGGGCGGAGTTAGAAAGTTGGCTGTCAGAAGTACAATATTACTGTTAACGCAATAGAAAGGTCAAATGCTTTATTATCTAAAAATGTAAAGTTCTGGGCGACGGAGAGAAATAAAATGGTGCAGTTTGAGGCCATGTGGTGGAGAGTGATGCAGGAGCTGGAGATGGGGGTGTGTCAGTGGCGAGATGCGGGCGCTGAAGATGTGTGCTAGTGGGTCTGGGAAGGTGTGATGTAGTTAATGTTAATATGATGTCGTTTGTGTGTGTATGTTTTGTATTGTTTATAAAATATAAAATAAAATATTTTTTAAGTCCCAATGCAAAGTTACACCTCACTGTTCTATTTTTAGAGTTCTTACATAAATCCAATTAGAATTACAAAGAATGCCAAAGTCAGGTGTGATGTAATATGGAGGACCAGCCTATTCCCTATGATGTAAACTACAACAGAAATAACTTCAAATGTATAACTTCATATTAAACCAATCGTTTGCACTCATGGGTTCCCACTAGATAACACAACCACACAGTAAATGAAACGCATGAGGTGTGGCTAATGTTGACAAGCTGGAGCTAGCTACCGAGCTAGCATACAAACTCTGTAGCACAGAGTAGATCCTCCATATGACGTAGAGAAATAGTGCATTGTGGGTAGTTTAGAAGATATCCAGAAATAAGTTAAGAAATATGTAATAACACAAAAATATAACTGTACTTATAGGAAACCAGATCGTGACTACAGCTCAGTTACTAAGTCTTTAACCACACTGTGTTGTTACACTGGTGAGTAAAAACTCATGCTTCCTACCCTTTAACTTGTTGTCTGAAGATAAAATGTACATTTTACTGAACTGCGTCCAGTCAGCAGATGGACTAGATGCCTCTTAGGCCGCCCATTGTGACTCTGTCAAGAATTCAGCAGAGCAAGTTTGTATGAAGGTCTGGTTATTAAATGGGTACATAGTTCAATAGTAATATCCTCTAAAACGCTCTGGTGACAAACTTTGCTGCCCTGTTTCTAGTTGTCCACATGGCTGGGAGAACCTATTCAAGTAATTAAGTAAGTAAATAGATTTTGAAAATGTAAAAAACAACAATGTATTATTAGCTAACTAGCTACAGTGCAGGCTAACTCAAATGAGCTGCTAAATGAGCTATCTAGCCAACTTCACATACTGTATAGATAGATAGATAGCTAATTGAATTAAACATCACCATCTACCTAACTTCATATTAGCTATCTATCTTGATGTATTTATCACTGTAAAAAACAAACTCCAAATGCATTTGTAGGTAGCTAGCTAACAGCCATGGAGGAGGGTGAAAGGATAACAGCCCCAACTGTCAGTGAGAGAGGAGGCTATTCTGGATAGGGTAGGTACTTTTGTATAGTTCCTGTCCCTAGAAGTGAGGACAGAGATAATATTAACATAATATTCAGTGTGGTGTAATTTGACTATAATGAAATCTGTTTCTTGTGAGGTTTTCTGTCCTCAGATAAAGAGCTCTATGAAAGCCAGTCTACATATGAAGAGGTCCCAATGAAGAACAGTGGTTCTCAGTCCTGGGGACTCAGAGGGGCACATTGTTGTTTTTGCCTTCACACTGCACAGCTGATTCAAATGATCAACTCATTATCAAGCTTCAAGTGGTATTTATGTATTAATTTGTGATGCCATCCTTGATATGATCCTGTTATTGTCACATGCTACACATGTACATATGTGTGCCCATGCATCTAACAATCCAATGTTATCATGATTTGTTATCAGGGATATTATACTTTAGTAATCCACAATGACCTGGTGATGTAACAGTCTAATAATTACATTGTCTTCCATATTCCTACAGAGACCCTGTAACTGGAGATTCCTTCAAAACGATTGCCTACAGTTACCTTGTAGGTCACTGCAAGGTTGGGTGACCAGGGTCATCTGGGACTGTCTCCTGGAGGAATTCAGGTGTGTGAAGGCTACCTGTGTCCTGCGTAACTTCATGAGGATGGACACGAGGACCCTAGACTACACTATGCACAACCAAAGGCTCTTTTAAGAGCCATTCACATTGCAATAAGAGTATTCTTCCATTTACTGAGCTATGTCAACTGCAGTTATTCAATTCATAGTTTCTCTCCCTTTGATTTCTACTTCTCAGGTGAGGGTGCTGTTTAGGTAAGGGTGTGATGTCTGTGCAAAAACAAAACAGACTATTTTAAATCCCCCATATTGAAAAAATGTAGAACAATTAGACACCCTTTAACCCACACCTACACAGTGATGTATCAATCTGATTGATGGATTGTGTTGTGCAGTAAGCAGGTTCAGGTGTATAACTGTGGCTCCTTCCACCTTCAAAGAATAGGCAAGAGGGCCAACCATGGAGAATAGTGAGACACTTCATTATTTCTATAACTACGCTGTATTGTTTGTCCTTGTGGGGCCGTTCATGTTTTTCAGCATAAAGTACTCTGCAGCCACTTAGTGTGGTGTGGACACCAGGTGAGGCCACACAGATTCCTGTTGAACACTGTCGCTTTAACTACCTTATTTTCTCAATAACAGTCTCTCTCCTTCACTTCATCCCTCTCTCCTCTTCTCCCTAAATCCTCTAGGTTATATCAGCTGTGTCGGTGAACTCCTCCTGCATCTGAACTGGCTACATAGAGGGCACAGCATGATCAGAGGTGAGAGGTCACTTGGTCAGGTCAACAGGAAGTATTATTAAAGAGATGCTTTACATTGAAATACAGATAGAGATGCAGTAGTCCCAGAGTTAATGATCCAAGGTCAGTTTATATTATACAGGAAGTATTATTAAAGAGATGCTTTACATTGAAATACAGATAGAGATGCAGTAGTCCCAGAGTTAATGATCCCAGGTCAGTTTATATTGTACAGGAAGTATTATTAAAGAGATGCTTTACATTGAAATACAGATAGAGATGCAGTACTCCCAGAGTTAATGATCCCAGGTCAGTTTATATTATACAGGAAGTATTATTAAAGAGATGCTTTACATTGAAATACAGATAGAGATGCAGTAGTCCCAGAGTTAACCTGTCTGGGGTATGTGGGACGATTTCGTCCCACCTACGTAACAGCTACTGATATTCCAGTGGCGCGATTTTTGAATCGTTAGAAATACTATTACTTCAATTTCTCAAACATATGACTATTTTACAGCTATTTAAAGACAAGAATCTCGTTAATCTAACCCCACTGTCCGATTTCAAAAAGGCTTTACAACGAAAGCAAAACATTAGATTATGTCAGCAGAGTGCCCAGCCAGAAAAAATCAGACAGCCATTTTTCAAGCTAGCATATCATGTCACATAAACCCAAACCACAGCTAAATGCAGCACTAACCTTTTATGATCTTCATCAGATGACACACCTAGGACATTGTGTTATACAATACATGCATGTCTGTTCAATCAAGTTCATATTTATATCAAAAAACAGCTTTTTGCATTAGCATGTGACGTTCAGAAAACGCATAACCCCCGGCAAACTTCCGTTGAATTTACTAACAGTTTGCTAAATTACTCACGATAAACGTTCACAAAAAGCATAACAATTATTTTAAGAATTATAGATACATTACTCCTCTATGCACTCGATATGTCCGATTTTAAAATAGCTTTTCGGATGAAGCACATTTTGCAATAATCTAAGTACATAGCCCGGCATTACAGGGCTAGCTATTTAGATACCCACCCAGGTCAGCATCCACCAAAATCACATTTCCTATAAGAAAAATGTTCTTACCTTGCTTGTTCTTCATCAGAATACACTGCCAGGACTTCTACTTCAATAACAAATGTTGGTTTGGTCCCAAATAATCCATCGTTATATCCAAACAGCGACGTTTTGTTCGTGAGTTCTAGAATGCTTCTTCCCGGTTTCGCGCATGGCGCGTTGGCTTGTCAAAAATGTCTAAATATTCCATTACCGTACTTCGAAGCATGTCAACCGCTGTTTAAAACCAATTTTTATGCCATTTATGTCGTAGAGAAGTGATAATATTCCGACCGGGAGTATGCATTGAGCCTAAACAGCCGAATAAAATTTCTCCTCAGAAGCGACTCATGCACGCGCATCATTCAAAGGTCCTCTGAGCATCCACTTACAAAAGGCGATAATATGTTTCAACCTGAGGCTCCCTCGTAAACCTTCAGTTATTTCGCGGGCTCTGAGAGCCTATTGGAGCCCTGGGAATTGTCACGTTACAGCTAAGATCCTTACTTTTCAATAAAAAGATGCAAGACGCACGACTCCTTGTCAGACAGGGTACTTCCTGCTTGAAACCTTGTCAGGTTTTTGCCTGCCATAGGAGTTCTGTTATACTCACAGACACCATTCAAACAGTTTTAGAAAATTCAGAGTGTTTTCTATCCAAACCTGAACAATAATATGCATATTCTAGCTTCTGAGTTGGTGTAGGAGGCAGTTAAAAATGGGAACATATTTTTCCAAAATTCTCAATACTGCCCCCTAGCCCAGACAGGTTAATGATCCCAGGTCAGTTTTACATTTCACCTCCTGATTGATGACTAACAATGTTAGAATAAAAAATAAAAACACAAGGTTTAAACATGCTCTCTCTCCATCTGTTATAATAGTATGTTGTACCTAGTTTCCCTCCTTCAGGGAACATTGTTGGAGAGTTTCGTCCTCGCGTTCTCTCTCTCTCTCTCTCGGTTAGAATGGATATTTCAAAGTGACATTCATTAATGTCGTTATAGGAGAGATGTTTCGGTGGTCTTCGCGTTCAATGATACCGAATTCCTAGCTGCAGACTAGTAATTAATATCAAAGACTTGTTCTTATTCTGTATCGATAGTTTAACCACGTGATATGGTTAAAGTTCAGTAGAGGGATGCATGGTCAAACCTATTAGCCAACTCGTAATGGAGTGGAGGCCTGGTCTGCAACCTTTAGCCACTCGTAATGGAGGTACGCTCGGTCTAGGGAAAGAAACCCTGGGTGGGGGTTCATATACTGAACGTAGAAAAGGCTATCACATGACGCCTTGTCCTGTCTGTGTCCCTGGGGGCGTGCCGGTGACTTGGTAAAACTTTAAACAGAAAATACAATTCTCTCACAAGCACATCTGGTACACACATCTCTCACATCTTACAAGCATCCCAACATATTCCAAAAAGGTTTATCCTTATTCATTAATTTTATACAACCATCTCATCGCTGAGGCTAGTATATAAACCTTATTATCGTAATATGGCCGTATTGTCTCTCATGAGTTTCACACAATTGTACCAAATGGACCAGTTCGTAGCTGGATTCTTCACCGATCTTTTATACCTTCTCCAGAACATAAATGTCGTTCGGTTCCCCAATTCTTTGAGGTGGAAAACTTCCTTTGTCTCTCTATGAAACCACTCTGTCTCAAAACTGTGGCCATGAGGCAGGACATTCCCTTTGGAATTTTACGACCCCTCTCACAGGGCCTGGGTAGGGGGAGGTAGGTAGGGGGATGGTGCATAGAAAACCCAGAGGGCAACGTCATGACAATACTGAACTGTTGATAACTAATAATATGTAGTACAGTACAGGTATAACGTACTGAGCTGTTGATAACTAATAATATCTAGTACAGTACAGGTATAATGTACTGAGCTGTTGCCTGAAGCAGATCACACACAGTGGTACCAGGTTCAGTGTCTAAATGGATGTTGCCTGAGTCAACCAATAATATTACATTCAACATACACAATACCAACATACCGTCTCCAACCATCAGACCACTGAGTCAACCAATAATATGACATTCAACATACACAATACCAACATACTGTCTCCATCCATCAGACCACTGAGTCAAACAATAATATTACATTCAACATACACAATACCAACATACCGTCCGTCTCCAACCATCAGACCACTGAGTCAACCAATAATATTACATTCAACATACACAATACCAACATACCTTCTCCAACCATCAGACCACTGAGTCAACCAGATGAAGTGGAGGGACAACTGCATCATTTAAATATGAATTAGTGGCGAAGTTTGATATCATGAGTTCAAATCATTCTAGATTTTGTTCACATTCCCTTCCAGTTGAACATAAGGTAACAATGGAGGGAATCCTTAAAATGCTGCGCTTTCTACATTCAGGCATTACCCCTGTCGGTGATATTGGCTTACAAACGAATCGATCCACATCAGCTTGGTTTGCAAAGTACTTTTCCCCATGTTTTGGTGGCTCAGAACTTGATTCAGATTGCTTTTTTCCAGGAAAACCAAAAAGTCCATCCGCTGCCTAATATACCTGGATACAACTTTATAGTTGTTGGACTCCAGGAAGAGGAGCTGCTGCTACCACCACTGTTCCATTGTCCTGTAAAGAGATGTCTAATTTACCTGGATACAACTTTATAGTTGTTGGACTCCAGGAAGAGGAGCTGCTGCTTTGTAACAGATCATGGGGATCCCAATAAACAAATAGAATGAAAGACTAATGACAGGCAGAAATATGGCATCAGATAAATAAGAGACCGACATCTTCACTTTTCCTGACAAGCTCTGCTTCGTTAAGGAACAACCATAAATACACATTAGGAGGAAAGGTGGTTGTCTGGAAAGAGTGGGAGAGGTTTTGTTTTAGCCTCAACACTAATACATTTCACTTCTGCTTTTACTGTCAACTTGAATTAGAGTGTGGCTGTGGAAGACTGGTCCCTTGATGATGTCTGCAAGTGGCTGAGTACCAATGATCTCCATGATTCCATCCCATCATTCCAAGGTTCACAATCTGTCTGCAGAATGCCAACTCTATTCAACTGTCCACTTCGCAACGAGCATCCTTTCTCTGTGTCCAGACTACTCACACATATTGTCCTCTATCACCAGCGTGAACCACATGTTGTAATTACCTGTGGAGTTAATGGGTGTGGGGAAAACAAATAGATGTTTCGGCGTCTATCGGTCACTCATCTACCAAAACCACAGAGAGATTTTAAGAGCCAACTTAGATGAGAATTGTCCTCATGATGAATTTGAGACTGGGACTGATCCCATTGAAGATGACATGAGCGATGTAGAGAGTCTGCCAGAGGCTGAATATGTTCAAGACACAGAGATCAACACTGAGCAGCTAATTGAAGGTCTCTAAAACAATATCTGTATTTTTATTTAGTAAATCAGGAAAGAACACTGCATCCCAGCTACGGTACAGAATAGCATTGTTGAGGACCTCAGAACCATTTTGGATGCATTTATGACCCACTACAGTGATCCCCTCAGGTTTCATCTGACAAATAAGCAAATAAATATGGTTGAACATGACGATCTCAGGGACTTGCTGAACAACTCTGCAGTATTTGAGGAATGCATTAGATGCATAAGCTCTGAGTGGATGCTGGAGCATTACTGTGTGAAAGAATTGGACGTGGTCAGGAAAACTGAAGTACCAATGAGCAACAAAGAAGGTTATAAAACAAGGTAATTTCAATACAGCTACATAGTCCCCAGGCTATATGAATATAAAGACATGAGACAAAACAACCACAATGAATCAGATTACATGGAGAGGGGGGCCCTGATCCTAGATCATAATGAATCAGATTACATGGAGAGGGGGGACCTGATCCTAGATCATAATGAATCAGATTACATGGAGAGGTGGGACCTGATCCTAGATTATAATGAATCAGATTACATGGAGAGGAGGACCTGATCCTAGACCATAATGAATCAGATTACATGGAGAGGGGGGGACCTGATCCTAGACCATAATGAATCAGATTACATGGAGAGGAGGGGACCTGATCCTATATCATAATGAATCAGATTACATGGAGAGGGGGGACCTGATCCTAGATTATAATGAATCAGATTACATGGAGAGGAAGGGGGACCTGATCCTAGATCATAATGAATCAGATTACATGGAGAGGAGGGACCTGATCCTAGATCATAATGAATCAGATTACATGGAGAGGGGGACCTGATCCTAGATCATAATGAATCAGATTACATGGAGAGGGGGACCTGATCCTAGATCATAATGAATCAGATTACATGGAGAGGAGGGACCTGATCCTAGATCATAATGAATCAGATTACATGGAGAGGAGGACCTGATCCTAGACCATAATGAATCAGATTACATGGAGAGGGGGGGACCTGATCCTAGACCATAATGAATCAGATTACATGGAGAGGAGGGGACCTGATCCTATATCATAATGAATCAGATTACATGGAGAGGGGGGACCTGATCCTAGATTATAATGAATCAGATTACATGGAGAGGAAGGGGGACCTGATCCTAGATCATAATGAATCAGATTACATGGAGAGGAGGGACCTGATCCTAGATCATAATGAATCAGATTACATGGAGAGGGGGACCTGATCCTAGATCATAATGAATCAGATTACATGGAGAGGAGGGACCTGATCCTAGACCATAATGAATCAGATCACATGGAGAGGAGGGGACCTGATCCTATATCATAATGAATCAGATTACATGGAGAGGGGGGACCTGATCCTAGATCATAATGAATCAGATTACATGGAGAGGGGGGGACCAGATCCTAGATCATAATGAATCAGATTACATGGAGAGGGGGGGACCTGATCCTAGATCATAATGAATCAGATTACATGGAGAGGAGGGGACCTGATTCTAGATCATAATGAATCAGATTACATGGAGAGGGGGGACCTGGTCCTAGATCATAATGAATCAGATTACATGGAGAGGGGGACCTGATCCTAGATCATAATGAATCAGATTACATGGAGAGAGGGGGACCTGATCCTAGATCATAATGAATCAGATTACATGGACAGGGGGGACCTGATCCTAGATGATAATGAATCAGATTACATGGAGAGGAGAGACCTGATCCTATATCATAATGAATCAGATTACATGGAGTGGAGGGACCTGATCCTAGATCATAATGAATCAGATTACATGGAGATGGGGGACCTGATCCTATATCATAATGAATCAGATTACATGGAGTGGAGGGACCTGATCCTATATCATAATGAATCAAATTACATGGAGAGGGGGGACCTGATCCTATATCATAATGAATCAGCTTACATGGAGAGGAGGGTCCTGATCCTATATCATAATGAATCAGATTACATGGAGAGGGGGGACCTGATCCTAGATCATAATGAATCAGATTACATGGAGAGGGGGGGACCTGATCCTAGATCATAATGAATCAGATTACATGGAGAGGGGGGACCTGATCCTAGATCATAATGAATCAGATTACATGGAGAGGAGGGACCTGATCCTAGATAATAATGAATCAGATTACATGGAGAGGGGGGACCTGATCCTATATCATAATAAATCAGATTACATGGAGAGGGGGGGACCTGATCCTAGATCATAATGAATCAGATTACATGGAGAGGGGGACCTGATCCCAGATCATAATGAATCAGATTACATGGAGAGGAGGGGACCTGTTCCTAGATCATAATGAATCAGATTACATGGAGAGGGGGGACCTGATCCTATATCATAATGAATCAGATTACATTTAGAGGGGGGACCTGATCCTGTATCATAATGAATCAGATTACATGGAGAGGGGGGACCTGATCCTATAAAATAATGATTCAGATTACATGGAGAGGGGGGACCTGATCCTAGATCATAATGAATTACATGACATGGATAGGAGGGACCTGATCCTAGATCATAATGAATCAGATTACATGGAGAGGGGGGACCTGATCCTATATCATAATGAATCAGATTACATTTAGAGGGGGGGACCTGATCCTGTATCATAATGATTCAGATTACATGGAGAGGGGGACCTGATCCTAGATAATAATGAATCAGATTACATTGTGGGGGGGATCTGATCCTAGATCATAATGAATCAAATTACATGGATAGGAGGGACCTGATCCTAGATCATAATGAATCAGATTACATTGAGAGGGGGACCTGATCCTAGATCAAAATGAATCAGATTATATGGAGAGGAGGACCTGATCCTATATCATAATGAATCAGATTACATGGAGAGGGGGGACCTGATCCTAGATTAGAATGAATCAGATTACATGGAGAGGGGGGACCTGATCCTAGATCATAATGGATCAGATTACATGGAGAGGGGGGACCTGATCCTAGATCATAATGAATCAGATTACATGGAGAGGGGGGACCTGATCCTAGATCATAATGAATCAGATTACCTGGAGAGGGGGGACCTGATCCTAGATCATAATGAATCAGATTACATGGAGAGGGGGGACCTGATCCTATATCATAATGAATCAGATTACATGGAGAGGGGGGGACCAGATCCTAGATCATAATGAATCAGATTACATGGAGAGGGGGGACCTGATCCTAGATTATAATGAATCAGATTACATGGAGAGCCGGATATATATAATATACCCTACTATTTTTTAATATTTAATATGCCATAACTGATTGTTTTTTATAACAGTTTCATTAATTAATTGTAATTAACTTAATCATTATGACACACCCCTCTCTATTGTCATTGGTTGCACTAATTGCACTGTTTGTCTACATAACCTGGTTCAAGTATTGATGACATCACCCTGAAGAAGGCACAGTGATGCTGAAATGTTGGTAAATACCCAATACATTTCTGGGAGTTTATATATGGAGTAGGATTCTCTTTATTTTGATTGTTCATAACACTTATGTATGTGCCATCTTTTTGTGTTTTTCAGGCAGCCTGGTAAAGAACTGAAAAAACTCACTAAATAGTCAAGACAGAGAGACCAGAAAGACCCAAGAAGACTTGGACGCAGCATCAGAGGACAGAGAGGGATGTTCAGAACTCACCCAGTCTGGTCAGTTGGTGAGGGTAGACTTGGAGGCTGCTTACCTGACATGGAGGAAGTCCCCCCTCCTCTCCCCTACCTTCCCTATACCCCCCTCCTCTCCCCTAGCTTCCCTAAACCCCCTCCTCTCCCCTACCTTCCCTATACCCCCCTCCTCTCCTCTACCTTCCCTATACATTTACATTACATTTAAGTCATTTAGCAGACGCTCTTATCCAGAGCGACTATACCCCCTCCTCTCCCCTACCTTCCCTATACCCCCTCCTCTCCCCTACCTTCCCTATACCCCCCTCCTCTCCCCTACCTTCCCTATACCCCCTCCTCTCCCCTACCTTCCCGATACCCCCTCCTCTCCCCTACCTTCCCTATACCCCCTCCTCTCCCCTACCTTCCCTATACCCCCTCCTCTCCCCTGCCTTCCCTATACCCCCCTCCTCTCCCCTACCTTCCCTATACCCCCTCCTCTCCCCTACCTTCCCTATACCCCCCTCCTCTCCCCTACCTTCCTATACCCCCCTCCTCTCCCCTACCTTCCCTATACCCCCCCTCCTCTCCCCTACCTTCCCTATACCCCCCTCCTCTCCACTATCTTCCCTATACCCCCTCCTCTCCCCTACCTTCCCTATACCCCCTCCTCTTCCCTACCTTCCCTATACCCCCTCCTCTCCCCTACCTTCCCTATACCCCCCTCCTCTCCCCTACCTTCCCTATGCCCCCCCTCCTCTCCCCTACCTTCCCTATACCCTCCTCCTCTCCCCTACCTTCCCTATACCCCCTCCTCTCCCCTACCTTCCCTATACCCCCCTCCTCTCCCCTACCTTCCCTATACCCCCTCCTCTCCCCTACCTTCCCTATACCCCCCCTCTCCTTTACCTTCCCTATACCCCCTCCTCTCCCCTACCTTCCCTATACCCCCCTCCTCTCCCCTACCTTCCCTATACCCCCTCCTCTCCCCTACCTTCCCTATACCCCCCTCTTCTCCCCTACCTTCCCTATACCCCCTCCTCTCCCCTACCTTCCCTATACCCCCCCTCTCCCCTACCTTCCCTATACCCCCCCTCCTCTCCCCTACCTTCCCTATACCCCCCTCCTCTCCCCTACCTTCCCTATACCCCCTCCTCTCCCCTACCTTCCCTATACCCCCCCCTCTCCCCTACCTTCCCTATACCCCCTCCTCTCCCCTACCTTCCCTATACCCCCCTCCTCTCCCCTACCTTCCCTATACCCCCTCCTCTCCCCTACCTTCCCTATACCCCCCCTCTCCTTTACCTTCCCTATACCCCCTCCTCTCCCCTACCTTCCCTATACCCCCCTCCTCTCCCCTACCTTCCCTATACCCCCCTCCTCTCCCTTACCTTCCCTATACCCCCTCCTCTCCCCTACCTTCCCTATACCCCCTCCTCTCCCCTACCTTCCCTATACCCCCCCTCTCCCCTACCTTCCCTATACCCCCCTCAACCCAAGAGGCCCTGGAGCAGCTGTGATCAGGTTAGAAGAGAATGACTCCTCAACCCAAGAGGCCCTGGAGCAGCTGTGATCAGGTTAGAAGATAATGACTCCTCAACCCAAGAGGCCCTGGAGCAGCTGTGATCAGGTTAGAAGAGAATGACTCCTCAACCCAAGAGGCCCTGGAGCAGCTGTGATCAGGTTAGAAGAGAATGACTCCTCAACCCAAGAGGCCCTGGAGCAGCTGTGATCAGGTTAGAAGAGAATGACTCCTCAACCCAAGAGGCCCTGGAGCAGCTGTGATTAGGTTAGAAGAGAATGACTCCTCAATCCAAGAGGCCCTGGAGCAGCTGTGATCAGGTTAGAAGATAATGACTCCTCAACCCAAGAGGCCCTGGAGCAGCTGTGATCAGGTTAGAAGAGAATGACTCCTCAACCCAAGAGGCCCTGGAGCAGCTGTTAGAGAGCAGCAGTGTGGGAGCATTTGGGAACATTTAAAGAAGGTGTCACGTCCTGACCAGTATAAGGGTGATTTGTATTGTAGTTTGGTCAGGACGTAGCAGAGGGTATTTGTTTTATTTGGTTCGGGGTGGTGGTTTGCTTAGAAGGGTGTTTGATTTATTATTTCCGGGTTTTGGGTTATGTTCTATGTTTTTTGTATTTCTATGTTGTCTCTAGTTTAGTATTTCTATGTTAGGTATTTGGGTGTTGGACTCTCAATTGGAGGCAGGTGTTTGTAGTTGCCTTTGATTGAGAGACCTATATATTGGTATGTGTTATGTTTGTGTTTTGTGGGAGATTGTTCTGTGTATAGCCTTGTGCCTTACCAGACTGTTATTCGTCATTGTGTCTTTTTGGTGAATGTGTTTATTTTTGGTTCACCTTCTTTGCCAATTAAATAAAAAAAGAAGATTAGTGCAACCGTTACAGAAGGTTTCCTGGCAAAGAGGATTGTCTGTTACATAAAGGGTCAGAGCCACTGAGTGGACAAAATATTAGGGATACCTTACTATTATTGAGTTACGCCTGGTCAGTTTGTCATGGAAAGAAAAGGTGTCCTTAATGTTTTGTGTAAATTACATAATAATTATACATTTATGGATTGTTTTATGTAGCATATTGTTTTCTCTTTATTCAACCTGCCATCTACCCACCTGGGGACTGAGGGTTATGAGAGAACCCCCACATCACTAGCTTCTCTTTATTCAACCTGCCATCTACCCACCTGGGGACTGAGGGTTATGAGAGAACCCCCACATCACTAGCTTCTCTTTATTCAACCTGCCATCTACCCACCTGGGGACTGAGGGTTATGAGAGAACCCCCACATCACTAGCTTCTCTTTATTCAACCTGCCATCTACCCACCTGGGGACTGAGGGTTATGAGAGAACCCCCACATAACTAGCTTCTCTTTATTCAACCTGCCATCTACCCACCTGGGGACTGAGGGTTATGAGAGAACCCCCACATCACTAGCTTCTCTTTATTCAACCTGCCATCTACCCACCTGGGGACTGAGGGTTATGAGAAAACCCCCACATCACTAGCTTCTCTTTATTCAACCTGCCATCTACCCACCTGGGGACTGAGGGTTATGAGAGAACCCCCACATCACTAGCTTGCATGTTCTGCAGCCTTGTAAAGATGAGGGGACGACTTGGAGGCAGGTTGGCATTTGTCATGAATCTTGCCCTGGAGGCAGGTTGGCATTTATTGTCATGAATCTTGCCCTGGAGGCAGGTTGGCATTTATTGTCATGAATCTTGCCCTGGAGGCAGTTCAGCAAAGTATTCACTCGCTGGCACAGGCACAAAGTAATACAATCAGATTTTAATCCTAACCTCAACCACACTGCTAATCCTTCCCTTAAATTAAGACCATAAAACATTATTTTCCACAGCCAATTCT